>NC_134690.1:13234826-13534826 GCF_050947455.1 Rhinoderma darwinii | reverse complement strand
ATGTCATGTGACTACACTATATACCTGTCATGTGACTACACTATATACCTGTCATGTGACTACACTATATACCTGTCATGTGACTACACTATATACCTGTCATGTGACTACACTATATACCTGTCATGTGACTACACTATATACCTGTCATGTCTCTACACTATATACCTGTCATGTGACTACACTATATACCTGTCATGTGACTACACTATATACCTGTCATGTGATTACACTATATACCTGTCATGTGATTACACTATATACCTGTCATGTCTCTACACTATATACCTGTCATGTCTCTACACTATATACCTGTCATGTCACTACACTATATACCTGTCATGTGACTACACTATATACCTGTCATGTCACTACACTACATACCTGTCATGTCTCTACACTATATACCTGTCATGTGACTACACTATATACCTGTCATGTCTCTACACTATATACCTGTCATGTCACTACACTATATACCTGTCATGTGACTACACTATATACCTGTCATGTGACTACACTATATACCTGTCATGTCTCTACACTATATACCTGTCATGTCACTACACTATATACCTGTCATGTGACTACACTATATACCTGTCATGTGACTACACTATATACCTGTCATGTCACTACACTATATACCTGTCATGTCTCTACACTATATACCTGTCATGTGACTACACTATATACCTGTCATGTGACTACACTATATACCTGTCATGTGACTACACTATATACCTGTCATGTGACTACACTATATACCTGTCATGTGACTACACTATATACCTGTCATGTCACTACACTATATACCTGTCATGTCTCTACACTATATACCTGTCATGTGACTACACTATATACCTGTCATGTGACTACACTATATACCTGTCATGTGACTACACTATATACCTGTCATGTGACTACACTATATACCTGTCATGTGACTACACTATATACCTGTCATGTGACTACACTATATACCTGTCATGTCACTACACTATATACCTGTCATGTCTCTACACTATATACCTGTCATGTGACTACACTATATACCTGTCATGTCTCTACACTATATACCTGTCATGTGACTACACTATATACCTGTCATGTGACTACACTATATACCTGTCATGTGACTACACTTTATACCTGTCATGTGACTACACTATATACCTGTCACGTGACTACACTATATACCTGTCATGTCACTACACTATATACCTGTCATGTGACTACACTATATACCTGTCATGTGACTACACTATATACCTGTCATGTCTCTACACTATATACCTGTCATGTGACTACACTATATACCTG
The DNA here is from genome assembly GCF_050947455.1 of Rhinoderma darwinii. NCBI lineage: Eukaryota > Metazoa > Chordata > Amphibia > Anura > Rhinodermatidae > Rhinoderma > Rhinoderma darwinii. Next base: position 13,533,503 of record NC_134690.1, on the reverse strand, counting down.
TCATGTGACTACACTATATACCTGTCATGTGACTACACTATATACCTGTCATGTGACTACACTATATACCTGTCATGTGACTACACTATATACCTGTCATGTGACTACACTATATACCTGTCATGTGACTACACTATATACCTGTCATGTGACTACACTATATACCTGTCATGTGACTACACTATATACCTGTCATGTCACTACACTATATACCTGTCATGTCTCTACACTATATACCTGTCATGTGACTACACTATATACCTGTCATGTCTCTACACTATATACCTGTCATGTGACTACACTATATACCTGTCATGTGACTACACTATATACCTGTCATGTGACTACACTTTATACCTGTCATGTGACTACACTATATACCTGTAATGTGACTACACTATATACCTGTCATGTCACTACACTATATACCTGTCATGTCTCTACACTATATACCTGTCATGTGACTACACTATATACCTGTCATGTCTCTACACTATATACCTGTCATGTGACTACACTATATACCTGTCATGTGACTACACTATATACCTGTCATGTGACTACACTTTATACCTGTCATGTGACTACACTATATACCTGTCATGTGACCACACTATATACCTGTCATGTGACTACACTATATACCTGTCATGTGACTACACTATATACCTGTCATGTGACTACACTATATACCTGTCATGTGACTACACTATATACCTGTCATGTGACTACACTATATACCTGTCATGTGACTACACTATATACCTGTCATGTCACTACACTATATACCTGTCATGTCTCTACACTATATACCTGTCATGTGGCTACACTATATACCTGTCATGTCACTACACTATATACCTGTCATGTCACTACACTATATACCTGTCATGTGACTACACTATATACCTGTCATGTGACTACACTATATACCTGTCATGTCACTACACTATATACCTGTCATGCCACTACACTATATACCTGTCATGTGACTACACTATATACCTGTCATGTGACTACACTATATACCTGTCATGTCACTACACTATATACCTGTCATGTGACTACACTATATACCTGTCATGTGACTACACTATATACCTGTCATGTCTCTACACTATATACCTGTCACGTGACTACACTATATACCTGTCATGTCACTACACTATATACCTGTCATGACACTACACTATATACCTGTCATGTGACTACACTATATACCTGTCATGTGACTACACTATATACCTATCATGTCACTACACTATATACCTGTCATGTCACTACACTATATACCTGTCATGTGACTACACTATATACCTGTCATGTCACTACACTATATACCTGTCATGTCTCTACACTATATACCTGTCATGTGACTACACTATATACCTGTCATGTCTCTACACTATATACCTGTCATGTGACTACACTATATACCTGTCATGTGACTACACTATATACCTGTCATGTGACTACACTTTATACCTGTCATGTGACTACACTATATACCTGTCACGTGACTACACTATATACCTGTCATGTCACTACACTATATACCTGTCATGTGACTACACTATATACCTGTCATGTGACTACACTATATACCTGTCATGTCTCTACACTATATACCTGTCATGTGACTACACTATATACCTGTCATGTGACTACACTATATACCTGTCATGTGACTACACTATATACCTGTCATGTGACTACACTATATACCTGTCATGTGACTACACTATATACCTGTCATGTGACTACACTATATACCTGTCATGTCTCTACACTATATACCTGTCATGTCTCTACACTATATACCTGTCATGTCACTACACTATATACCTGTCATGTGATTACACTATATACCTGTCATGTCTCTACACTATATACCTGTCATGTCACTACACTATATACATGTCATGTGATTACACTATATACCTGTCATGTGACTACACTATATACCTGTCATGTGACTACACTATATACCTGTCATGACACTACACTATATACCTGTCATGTGACTACACTATATACCTGTCATGTCTCTACACTATATACATGTCATGTGACTACACTATATACCTGTCATGTGACTACACTATATACCTGTCATGTCACTACACTATATACCTGTCATGTCACTACACTATATACCTGTCATGTGACTACACTATATACCTGTCATGTCTCTACACTATATACATGTCATGTGACTACACTATATACCTGTCATGTGACTACACTATATACCTGTCATGTGACTACACTATATACCTGTCATGTGACTACACTATATACCTGTCATGTGACTACACTATATACCTGTCATGTGACTACACTATATACCTGTCATGTCTCTACACTATATACCTGTCATGTGACTACACTATATACCTGTCATGTGACTACACTATATACCTGTCATGTGATTACACTATATACCTGTCATGTGATTACACTATATACCTGTCATGTCTCTACACTATATACCTGTCATGTCTCTACACTATATACCTGTCATGTCACTACACTATATACCTGTCATGTGACTACACTATATACCTGTCATGTCACTACACTACATACCTGTCATGTCTCTACACTATATACCTGTCATGTGACTACACTATATACCTGTCATGTCTCTACACTATATACCTGTCATGTCACTACACTATATACCTGTCATGTGACTACACTATATACCTGTCATGTGACTACACTATATACCTGTCATGTCTCTACACTATATACCTGTCATGTCACTACACTATATACCTGTCATGTGACTACACTATATACCTGTCATGTGACTACACTATATACCTGTCATGTCACTACACTATATACCTGTCATGTCTCTACACTATATACCTGTCATGTGACTACACTATATACCTGTCATGTGACTACACTATATACCTGTCATGTGACTACACTATATACCTGTCATGTGACTACACTATATACCTGTCATGTGACTACACTATATACCTGTCATGTCACTACACTATATACCTGTCATGTCTCTACACTATATACCTGTCATGTGACTACACTATATACCTGTCATGTGACTACACTATATACCTGTCATGTGACTACACTATATACCTGTCATGTGACTACACTATATACCTGTCATGTGACTACACTATATACCTGTCATGTGACTACACTATATACCTGTCATGTCACTACACTATATACCTGTCATGTCTCTACACTATATACCTGTCATGTGACTACACTATATACCTGTCATGTCTCTACACTATATACCTGTCATGTGACTACACTATATACCTGTCATGTGACTACACTATATACCTGTCATGTGACTACACTTTATACCTGTCATGTGACTACACTATATACCTGTCACGTGACTACACTATATACCTGTCATGTCACTACACTATATACCTGTCATGTGACTACACTATATACCTGTCATGTGACTACACTATATACCTGTCATGTCTCTACACTATATACCTGTCATGTGACTACACTATATACCTGTCATGTGACTACACTATATACCTGTCATGTGACTACACTATATACCTGTCATGTGACTACACTATATACCTGTCATGTGACTACACTATATACCTGTCATGTGACTACACTATATACCTGTCATGTGACTACACTATATACCTGTCATGTGACTACACTATATACCTGTCATGTGACTACACTATATACCTGTCATGTCACTACACTATATACCTGTCATGTCTCTACACTATATACCTGTCATGTGACTACACTATATACCTGTCATGTCTCTACACTATATACCTGTCATGTGACTACACTATATACCTGTCATGTGACTACACTATATACCTGTCATGTGACTACACTTTATACCTGTCATGTGACTACACTATATACCTGTCATGTGACCACACTATATACCTGTCATGTGACTACACTATATACCTGTCATGTCACTACACTATATACCTGTCATGTGACTACACTATATGCCTGTCATGTGACTACACTATATACCTGTCATGTGACTACACTATATACCTGTCATGTGACTACACTATATACCTGTCATGTGACTACACTATATACCTGTCATGTCACTACACTATATACCTGTCATGTCTCTACACTATATACCTGTCATGTGGCTACACTATATACCTGTCATGTCACTACACTATATACCTGTCATGTCACTACACTATATACCTGTCATGTGACTACACTATATACCTGTCATGTGACTACACTATATACCTGTCATGTCACTACACTATATACCTGTCATGCCACTACACTATATACCTGTCATGTGACTACACTATATACCTGTCATGTGACTACACTATATACCTGTCATGTCACTACACTATATACCTGTCATGTGACTACACTATATACCTGTCATGTGACTACACTATATACCTGTCATGTCTCTACACTATATACCTGTCACGTGACTACACTATATACCTGTCATGTCACTACACTATATACCTGTCATGACACTACACTATATACCTGTCATGTGACTACACTATATACCTGTCATGTGACTACACTATATACCTATCATGTCACTACACTATATACCTGTCATGTCACTACACTATATACCTGTCATGTGACTACACTATATACCTGTCATGTCACTACACTATATACCTGTCATGTCTCTACACTATATACCTGTCATGTGACTACACTATATACCTGTCATGTGACTACACTATATACCTGTCATGTGACTACACTATATACCTGTCATGTGACTACACTTTATACCTGTCATGTGACTACACTATATACCTGTCACGTGACTACACTATATACCTGTCATGTCACTACACTATATACCTGTCATGTGACTACACTATATACCTGTCATGTGACTACACTATATACCTGTCATGTCTCTACACTATATACCTGTCATGTGACTACACTATATACCTGTCATGTGACTACACTATATACCTGTCATGTGACTACACTATATACCTGTCATGTGACTACACTATATACCTGTCATGTGACTACACTATATACCTGTCATGTGACTACACTATATACCTGTCATGTGACTACACTATATACCTGTCATGTGACTACACTATATACCTGTCATGTGACTACACTATATACCTGTCATGTCACTACACTATATACCTGTCATGTCTCTACACTATATACCTGTCATGTGACTACACTATATACCTGTCATGTCTCTACACTATATACCTGTCATGTGACTACACTATATACCTGTCATGTGACTACACTATATACCTGTCATGTGACTACACTTTATACCTGTCATGTGACTACACTATATACCTGTCATGTGACCACACTATATACCTGTCATGTGACTACACTATATACCTGTCATGTGACTACACTATATACCTGTCATGTGACTACACTATATACCTGTCATGTGACTACACTATATACCTGTCATGTGACTACACTATATACCTGTCATGTGACTACACTATATACCTGTCATGTCACTACACTATATACCTGTCATGTCTCTACACTATATACCTGTCATGTGGCTACACTATATACCTGTCATGTCACTACACTATATACCTGTCATGTCACTACACTATATACCTGTCATGTGACTACACTATATACCTGTCATGTGACTACACTATATACCTGTCATGTCACTACACTATATACCTGTCATGCCACTACACTATATACCTGTCATGTGACTACACTATATACCTGTCATGTGACTACACTATATACCTGTCATGTCACTACACTATATACCTGTCATGTGACTACACTATATACCTGTCATGTGACTACACTATATACCTGTCATGTCTCTACACTATATACCTGTCACGTGACTACACTATATACCTGTCATGTCACTACACTATATACCTGTCATGACACTACACTATATACCTGTCATGTGACTACACTATATACCTGTCATGTGACTACACTATATACCTATCATGTCACTACACTATATACCTGTCATGTCACTACACTATATACCTGTCATGTGACTACACTATATACCTGTCATGTGACTACACTATATACCTGTCATGTCACTACACTATATACCTGTCATGTGACTACACTATATACCTGTCATGTGGCTACACTATATACCTGTCATGTCACTACACTATATACCTGTCATGTCACTACACTATATACCTGTCATGTGACTACACTATATACCTGTCATGTCACTACACTATATACCTGTCATGTCACTACACTATATACCTGTCATGTCTCTACACTATATACCTGTCATGTCTCTACACTATATACCTGTCATGTCACTACACTATATACCTGTCATGTCACTACACTATATACATATCATGTCACTACACTATATACCTGTCATGTGACTACACTATATACCTGTCATGTGACTACACTATATACCTGTCATGTGACTACACTATATACCTGTCATGTGACTACACTATGTACCTGTCATGTCACTACACTATATACCTGTCATGTGACTACACTATATACCTGTCATGTCTCTACACTATATACCTGTCATGTGACTACACTATATACCTGTCATGTCTCTACACTATATACCTGTCATGTCACTACACTACATACCTGTCATGTGACTACACTATATACCTGTCATGTGACTACACTATATACCTGTCATGTCTCTACACTATATACTTGTCATGTGACTACACTATATACCTGTCATGTGACTACACTATATACCTGTCATGTCACTACACTATATACCTGTCATGTGACTACACTATATACCTGTCATGTCTCTACACTATATACCTGTCATGTGACTACACTATATACCTGTCATGTGACTACACTATATACCTGTCATGTCACTACACTATATACCTGTCATGTCTCTACACTATATACCTGTCATGTGACTACACTATATACCTGTCATGTGACTACACTATATACCTGTCATGTGACTACACTATATACCTGTCATGTCTCTACACTATATACCTGTCATGTGACTACACTATATACCTGTCATGTCTCTACACTATATACCTGTCATGTCACTACACTATATACCTGTCATGTCACTACACTATATACATATCATGTCACTACACTATATACCTGTCATGTGACTACACTATATACCTGTCATGTGACTACACTATATACCTGTCATGTGACTACACTATATACCTGTCATGTCTCTACACTATATACATGTCATGTGACTACACTATATACCTGTCATGTGACTACACTATATACCTGTCATGTGACTACACTATATACCTGTCATGTCACTACACTATATACCTGTCATGTGACTACACTATATACCTGTCATGTGACTACACTATATACCTGTCATGTCTCTACACTATATACCTGTCATGTCACTACACTACATACCTGTCATGTGACTACACTATATACCTGTCATGTGACTACACTATATACCTGTCATGTCTCTACACTATATACATGTCATGTGACTACACTATATACCTGTCATGTGACTACACTATATACCTGTCATGTCACTACACTATATACCTGTCATGTGACTACACTATATACCTGTCATGTCTCTACACTATATACCTGTCATGTGACTACACTATATACCTGTCATGTGACTACACTATATACCTGTCATGTGACTACACTATATACCTGTCATGTCACTACACTATATACCTGTCATGTCTCTACACTATATACCTGTCATGTGACTACACTATATACCTGTCATGTGACTACACTATATACCTGTCATGTCACTACACTATATACCTGTCATGTCTCTACACTATATACCTGTCATGTGACTACACTATATACCTGTCATGTCTCTACACTATATACCTGTCATGTCACTACACTATATACCTGTCATGTCACTACACTATATACATATCATGTCACTACACTATATACCTGTCATGTGACTACACTATATACCTGTCATGTGACTACACTATATACCTGTCATGTGACTACACTATGTACCTGTCATGTCACTACACTATATACCTGTCATGTGATTACACTATATACCTGTCATGTGACTACACTATATACCTGTCATGTGACTACACTATATACCTGTCATGTCTCTACACTATATACCTGTCATGTGGCTACACTATATACCTGTCATGTGACTACACTATATACCTGTCATGTGACTACACTATATACCTGTCATGTGACTACACTATATACCTGTCATGTCTCTAAACTATATACCTGTCATGTGACTACACTATATACCTGTCATGTCTCTACACTATATACCTGTCATGTCACTACACTACATACCTGTCATGTGACTACACTATATACCTGTCATGTGACTACACTATATACCTGTCATGTCTCTACACTATATACCTGTCATGTCTCTACACTATATACCTGTCATGTGACTACACTATATACCTGTCATGTGATTACACTATATACCTGTCATGTCTCTACACTATATACCTGTCATGTCTCTACACTATATACCTGTCATGTCACTACACTATATACCTGTCATGTCTCTACACTATATACCTGTCATGTCACTACACTATATACCTGTCATGTGACTACACTATATACCTGTCATGTCACTACACTATATACATGTCATGTGACTACACTATATACCTGTCATGTGACTACACTATATACCTGTCATGTGACTACACTATATACCTGTCATGTGACTACACTATATACCTGTCATGTCACTACACTATATACCTGTCATGTCACTACACTATATACCTGTCATGTGACATTGTCTTTCCCATTAGGACTCGGGGGGGGGGGCACAGGTTTTGTTCTTTCCTTGTGCTCACTGTCGCCCCCTGCTGGTAATGCATTGCGTATGAGCTGTCAGGAGGAGTGGGGGAAGGGAATTGACAACTGCTCTGCGCACATTTCTGCGTCACCAGGTGGTTGTCACTTTCCGCGCTCATTAACCTGTCGCTCTCCATTATTCAGCCGTCTCCTCTGACGCCCCCTCCCCCACAGCAGAGACCCCTCCGGGAGGCAGAAGATCTCGCTCTTTGTGACGGATCCTCCGCTACGTCCATGGAAATGTCTTATTTTTAGATTCTTCTCTCTGATTTTAGAAACTTTTAACGGTTGAGAAACTTAGAGATTAATATTCAGACAGGAAGCAGCAATAACACGAGACATTTCATGTCCTCTCATGTGAACCCGGCCGGATCATCACAGGAAGGAGAGAACCCCAGATCAGCATGCCCCAGCAGCACAGAGTATTTCAGGAGATAGACCTGATTTTATAGAGGGGGAAAGACTGAGAATTACATAGTAGTGGTAGGAGATGGGCTCCCAGCAGCACAGAGTATTTCAGGAGAGGATACAGCTGATCTTATAGGAGGGGATAAACTAAGAATTACATAGTGGTAGGAGCTGGGTTTCCAGCAGCACAGAGTATTTCAGGAGATGAGTGTGTTGATCATTATAGGAAGTGATAGGCTAAAAATTACATAGTAATATGACATTAGTCCCCAGCAGAACAGAGTGTTTCAGGAGAGGAGTGATCTGATCTTATAGAAGGTGAAAGACTGAGAATTACATAGTGGTAGACGCTTGGACCACAGCAGCACAGAGCATTTCAGTAGATGAGTGTGCTGACCTTATAGAAGGTGATAGACTGAGAATTACATAGTGTAGGAGCTTGGCCCCAGTAGTACAGAGTGTTTCAGGAGAAGGGAGAGCTGATCTTGTGAGAAGTCAAAGATTGAGAGTTACATATGGAAGCAGCAGAGTCCCCAGCAGCACAGAGTATTTCAAGAGATGAGTGAGATGATGTTATAGGTGATAGACTGAGAATTACATAGTGGTAGGAGCTTGGCCCCCAGCAGCACGGGGTGTCATGGTGTGAACGTACCCAAAGCAGGGGGCCCCACCTATATTGTGCTTGGGGTCCCATCACTTCTATGTATGTCCCTGCGTTCCTACATCATCCGTTACTAATTCACTCAAATTCCTTTAATCCGGTATGAACTATATAGGTGTCAGATTATTAGAATTTCTGGATTATCAAATGGTGATAGACAGCAGATAACGATGACATTTCTCTCTGCCCTGTTTTCTGGTCTCGTTATCATCCAGTTCTTTGCTGGAAACAAGTGCCGGATTATCAGACTATCTACATTATCTAATGCCGGATTATCAGACTATCTACATTATCTAATGCCGGATTATCAGACTATCTACATTATCTAATGCCGGATTATCAGACTATCTACATTATCTAATGCCGGATTATCAGACTATCTACATTATCTAATGCCGGATTATCAGACTATCTACATTATCTAATGCCGGATTATCAGACTATCTACATTATCTAATGCCGGATTATCAGACTATCTACATTATCTAATGCCGGATTATCAGACTATCTACATTATCTAATGCTGGATTATCAGACTATCTACATTATCTAATGCTGGATTATCAGACTATCTACATTATCTAATGCCGGATTATCAGACTATCTACATTATCTAATGCCGGATTATCAGTCTATCTACATTATCTAATGCCGGATTATCAGTCTTTCTACATTATCTAATGCCGGATTATCAGTCTTTCTACATTATCTAATGCCGGATTATCAGTCTATCTACATTATCTAATGCTGGATTATCAGACTATCTACATTATCTAATGCCGGATTATCAGACTATCTACATTATCTAATGCCGGATTATCAGTCTTCCTACATTATCTAATGTCGGATTATCAGACTATCTACATTATCTAATGCCGGATTATCAGTCTATCTACATTATCTAATGCCGGATTATCAGACTATCTACATTATCTAATGCCGGATTATCAGACTATCTACATTATCTAATGCCGGATTATCAGACTATCTACATTATCTAATGCCGGATTATCAGTCTATCTACATTATCTAATGCCGGATTATCAGTCTTTCTACATTATCTAATGCCGGATTATCAGTCTTTCTACATTATCTAATGCCGGATTATCATACTTTCTACATTATCTAATGCCGGATTATCAGTCTTCCTACATTATCTAATGCCGGATTATCAGACTATCTACATTATCTAATGCCGGATTATCAGACTTTCTACATTATCTAATGCTGGATTATCAGTCTTTCTACATTATCTAATGCCGGATTATCAGTCTTTCTACATTATCTAATGCCGGATTATCAGTCTTTCTACATTATCTAATGCCGGATTATCAGTCTTTCTACATTATCTAATGCCGGATTATCAGTCTTTCTACATTATCTAATGCCGGATTATCAGACTATCTACATTATCTAATGCTGGATTATCAGACTATCTACATTATCTAATGCCGGATTATCAGTCTTTATACATTATCTAATGCCGGATTATCAGTCTTTCTACATTATCTAATGCCGGATTATCAGACTATCTACATTATCTAATGCCGGATTATCAGACTATCTACATTATCTAATGCTGGATTATCAGACTATCTACATTATCTAATGCCGGATTATCAGACTATCTACATTATCTAATGCCGGATTATCAGTCTTTCTACATTATCTAATGCCGGATTATCAGTCTTCCTACATTATCTAATGCCGGATTATCAGTCTATCTACATTATCTAATGCTGGATTATCAGACTATCTACATTATCTAATGCCGGATTATCAGACTATCTACATTATCTAATGCCGGATTATCAGTCTATCTACATTATCTAATGCTGGATTATCAGTCTTTCTACATTATCTAATGCCGGATTATCAGTCTTTCTACATTATCAAATGCTGGATTATCAGACTATCTACATTATCTAATGCTGGATTATCAGTCTTTCTACATTATCTAATGCCGGATTATCAGTCTTTCTACATTATCTAATGCTGGATTATCAGACTATCTACATTATCTAATGCCGGATTATCAGTCTTTCTACATTATCTAATGCCGGATTATCAGACTATCTACATTATCTAATGCTGGATTATCAGTCTTTCTACATTATCTAATGCCGGATTATCAGTCTTTCTACATTATCTAATGCCGGATTATCAGACTCTCTACATTATCTAATGCCGGATTATCAGTCTTTCTACATTATCTAATGCCGGATTATCAGACTATCTACATTATCTAATGCCGGATTATCAGACTATCTACATTATCTAATGCTGGATTATCAGACTATCTACATTATCTAATGCCGGATTATCAGACTATCTACATTATCTAATGCCGGATTATCAGACTATCTACATTATCTAATGCTGGATTATCAGTCTTTCTACATTATCTAATGCCGGATTATCAGTCTTTCTACATTATCTAATGCCGGATTATCAGTCTTTCTACATTATCTAATGCCGGATTATCAGTCTTTCTACATTATCTAATGCCGGATTATCAGTCTTTCTACATTATCTAATGCCGGATTATCAGACTATCTACATTATCTAATGCTGGATTATCAGACTATCTACATTATCTAATGCCGGATTATCAGTCTTTCTACATTATCTAATGCCGGATTATCAGTCTTTCTACATTATCTAATGCCGGATTATCAGACTATCTACATTATCTAATGCCGGATTATCAGACTATCTACATTATCTAATGCTGGATTATCAGACTATCTACATTATCTAATGCCGGATTATCAGACTATCTACATTATCTAATGCCGGATTATCAGTCTTTCTACATTATCTAATGCCGGATTATCAGTCTTCCTACATTATCTAATGCCGGATTATCAGTCTATCTACATTATCTAATGCTGGATTATCAGACTATCTACATTATCTAATGCCGGATTATCAGACTATCTACATTATCTAATGCCGGATTATCAGTCTATCTACATTATCTAATGCTGGATTATCAGTCTTTCTACATTATCTAATGCCGGATTATCAGTCTTTCTACATTATCAAATGCTGGATTATCAGACTATCTACATTATCTAATGCTGGATTATCAGTCTTTCTACATTATCTAATGCCGGATTATCAGTCTTTCTACATTATCTAATGCTGGATTATCAGACTATCTACATTATCTAATGCCGGATTATCAGTCTTTCTACATTATCTAATGCCGGATTATCAGACTATCTACATTATCTAATGCTGGATTATCAGTCTTTCTACATTATCTAATGCCGGATTATCAGTCTTTCTACATTATCTAATGCCGGATTATCAGACTCTCTACATTATCTAATGCCGGATTATCAGTCTTTCTACATTATCTAATGCCGGATTATCAGACTATCTACATTATCTAATGCCGGATTATCAGACTATCTACATTATCTAATGCTGGATTATCAGACTCTCTACATTATCTAATGCCGGATTATCAGACTATCTACATTATCTAATGCCGGATTATCAGACTATCTACATTATCTAATGCTGGATTATCAGTCTTTCTACATTATCTAATGCCGGATTATCAGTCTATCTACATTATCTAATGCCGGATTATCAGTCTATCTACATTATCTAATGCTGGATTATCAGTCTTTCTACATTATCTAATGCCGGATTATCAGTCTTTCTACATTATCTAATGCCGGATTATCAGTCTTCCTACATTATCTAATGCCGGATTATCAGTCTATCTACATTATCTAATGCTGGATTATCAGACTATCTACATTATCTAATGCCGGATTATCAGACTATCTACATTATCTAATGCCGGATTATCAGACTATCTACATTATCTAATGCTGGATTATCAGACTATCTACATTATCTAATGCCGGATTATCAGTCTATCTACATTATCTAATGCCGGATTATCAGTCTTTCTACATTATCTAATGCCGGATTATCAGTCTTTCTACATTATCTAATGCCGGATTATCAGACTATCTACATTATCTAATGCCGGATTATCAGACTATCTACATTATCTAATGCCGGATTATCAGACTATCTACATTATCTAATGCCGGATTATCAGACTATCTACATTATCTAATGCCACCGTATTACATGTCCGTTTTCCTGACACTCGCGCTTCGTGTATACCAGGGCAAAAAAGATATCACACAATCTCAATCTTCTCAGACACATGAGACCTGCCGGCACTAGTCGGCGACTGAAAGGGCTTAAAAAAGCAGAGGATCCCCCATATATACTCACTAACACCTGCCCCCCCCCCCCAGCGTGCCCTTTCTCGGCGGGTCCTATAGCACTGTTCATCCCGAGCCTCCTGGTTCATGACTAGAATGCCAGAATTTACAGTAAAGACTGACACAATGCCTGACAATGTAGATTTATATGCCACTCAGGGTCTGTAGAAAGCTGGGTGACAGCCCAATGGCATTGTAATGGTCGTCATTTATGGTTGTCAGCTGTGTAAATCTATTCCTCTTACAAATATCACATTCAGGACAAAATGCACATCTATTGTTCCCTGTTATCAGCCATGAGAGACTGAGGAGAGGCTGTGACTGTGAGGAGTGCAGAAGACCCCCTGCCCCCCATGATCCCTTCTTATATCACATTATATATCCCTACACGAGTGACTGATATCAGCCGCTCCTCTTATAACGCTCCAGCCCTATTATATACACACTATATACAGATCTTTGCTATGGCGCCCCCTCTGTTCCATATATGCAACTGATCGAGGTTTCTGGGCACATAGGTCGGGGGTATACACTGAGTGGGCACCAAAGACGCCGTATGATGACCGAACATCATAAAAATATAAGACAGATGTAGAGATCAGACGTAAATTAATACCAAAAATAAATTTTCAGAAAAACAAAAATGCTAAAAATTTAAAAATGAGAACCCAAAAAAATGAAGGTCAGGCCCTGTTCACACCCGCGTCAGAGGCTGCGCTATTATGTCCAGCAAAATGACGGCATTTTCCGGAAAGTACGGGTTCATAGACTTTATATTGAGTCCGTACGCCGATACATTCATTTCCGGAAAAAGCCGAACAGACACGAAGCGGCGGAGCGCCCGTGCGAACACTTCTGCCGCTTCGTTTTAGCGATAGGTGGGGGGTCTCAGCGTTCGGACCCCCAGCAATCCAAACCTGTCAGAAGTTTGTTGAACGTTTAGTTACCCTTTAAATCAACCTCAAACATTGGTTTTCTGAAATAAATAATGAAAATAAAAAAATAAAAAAATAAAAAAAATTCACAACCTAAAAATCAAATCAAAAAATCAAAAGGAAATTTAAAAAAAAAAATTGAAATATTTGAAAAATAAAATTAAAAAATTTTTTTTCACAGATTCCCGCTGACGGGTCTTATCCTAGATCCCGACTGTCACTCTGCTACATAAAAGATAAAAATACCAAAAAATAAAAATAAAAAAATTCACGTTAATGTTCTACTTATTGCAGCCCCATCCCCCCCGGGACCCCTCATGAATCACCCAAATAAAATAAAAAAAGTTGTTAAACTTAAAGGGTTTCTCCGGGGAGAGGATACAATACCCGTACTTCTATAATATACAAAGCCCATAACTGATTAGCTTGGGGGCTCCAACCGTGGGGGGGGGGGGGGGGGGATTGGCTGTACCCATACATCTGGTCTATAAGTATCTATATACAGAGCAACCTCATGGGCCGGTGCTTGAGTAATCAGCAGTCCCCCTCCGACACCGGCCAATGGGGACTGAATTTTAACAGTTGCCCTAATAACTTCAAGGTACCCCTTTATGTGAATGATATAATTTACAACATGTCCTCTATGTATTAAAGGGGCGCTCCAGAACTAGGTCAATAAAGTTTTTCGAACAAAGCACGGGACATGCTAAAAGTTTGAACTCCACTATGGGTCCCACTACATGGTGGTCGCCCAAGGATGATGACTACACACGTGGTTCCTTATCGACATAACCTAGTCCATGAACATATTACATGTGGGCCCCTGAGGTCAGATCTTGGGGGTCCAAACTGTGACACGTTAAAATACAGAATAATTGACCATGATGGACCTAAAGCTGGAGAACCCCTTATAGATGATAATCCAGCAGGACTTCCGGTTGGCACTTACCTGGCGTAATAAAGCGTTCGTATCCATAGAGCCCTGTTGCTGTTGGGCGATGGTTACCCCCAGCACTAACGTGTGTATCCCGCAGGACACGGTGGTAATCAGGACAATGGGGGTGAGCCGCAGGGGCAACGTGATGAAGAACGAAAACACAAAAAAGGCCTGCCAGCCGACCGTGTCACTGGCCTCGTGGAAACGGGCAAAGTTAAGGCCAAGGTAGGAGAAAATCTGTGCCGCAATCAATATCCAAAGGATGTAGGGGACAAACTTGCGGGAGATGCGGTCCGGTAGCAACCCGAACTTGCATAGGACAAACAGAAGAAGGTGCGCCAAGAGCCCGACCACGGCCACCAAGGTTGAAGCCAACTTGTCTTGGGTGTAGACCACAGCGCACATGACGATGACGTAGCAGTCAAAAAGAGCAGCGAAGACCACCAGAACCAGCAGCGTCTCGTGGCGCTGCCGACGGAAATAGGTCTGATAGAGGTTTTCCAATGACTCCGGGGCAAACGTCAGGCGCATAAACCTCGGCAAGCAGAGGCAGCAGCCCGAGCTTCGGACCGTCACTTCATGTGTCCGCCCAACGCCATGCTCCGGGTCGGAGGGTAAACTGACCGAATAGTCCGCCGAATACTCGGCTGAGTACTCGGGTTCCGAAAAGGCCCGGTTCCGGGGCATCTTTGCAATGGAGATTGTTGTCAGTAGGTCACCTCGGTTCCTTCAAGAAGACCTGAGAACTTTTTAGACCCGGGATTTTAGGTCCATGACTTATTCAAGACCATGGCCAACACTCATCGTATTTCTTTCGAGTTCATGGCACCGTCTTCAAATCTCCAGGCCCACCTTGACACATCTAGGAAAGCATCCTACGTAGGTCTTCAATGCCAGACCAGATGTTTCTTCAATAGGTCCTAGGTCCCGAAGACCCTACAGGAAAAGATGGACATTTACCTTACCCCAAGGCCAACCGTAGCCACAACCACCACCCCCAATTCCAAAATCCCTCTCAGATTTTCCAGAACAGGTGCATCCCTGGTTCCTCAGCCGGGTGAAGATGTGGATCTTCTCATGATCATATGTTCTTCTCTTGTCTTGCTTGGTTCCCCCCTTGTGCAATCTGTTGTTTTGTTTTTTTTTTAATCAAAGAACAGGATGTAATTCCTCCCAAAGCCTGGATCTTGTGTCCTCAATCAGGCACGACTCGTGACAGAAGCCCAAAGAAAATAATCAGATCCCACCACGTATGGTCAAACATCCCTCAGCCGCTTAATAGGGAATTACAAGGAAAAAATGTAACAGAAGACCAGGAAAAAAAAGGTGATGGAAAAACAAAGCAAGGATGTGGCGATGAATTAAAGGGCGATCATGGATCACAAGATCTCTCGATCCCGGGAAGATTTCCATTTACAGCCGGACACTGGGATTCTTCTTCTTCTTCTCCATAGTCGGCATCGAGGAGGAGAGCAGGATCTGTGATTTCTCCTCTCCTGGGAATCACACAAAGGAGAAGAACAGGCAGATGTCACAGCCTTCCATCCAGCTGTCTCTTAAGCCAATGCTGCTGTCTCTTCTTCAAGCCCAGGACTCTGCAGAACAGCTTGGGGACAGGGACACCCCTGAGGCAGCTGGTCAGGCTCTCTGCACAAATATCCTTGCAGGGATTCCTGCTCCAGGTTTGGCATTTACATCACATCCATCTTTCCTGCTGCTGCTGCTGCTGCTGCTTCATCCTGCAACAACCTCCCCCCCCTTCTTGCTGCTGGTTCCTCCAGTCTCATGTCTTGTGATGTGGAATACCCGGTTCCTAGTGTTTAGCGCGCCACCTGCTGGACTCAGCTAGAAGGGCAAGTCATAAAGATGAGGTGACAGTGCGCCACCTGCTGGAAACAGCTGGATCAGTAGAGAGTTTGATTTTATATATATATATATATATATATACACACGCACACACTGTATACTGCTATATTATAAGTTACCCGTATTATTAAGTGCAGTAAGTCATTAGTATTATTATTTTTTTTTATAATAAATAATCTCTTAATTGTTCATTTATGGCATATTCACTACTGTGGGACCCGCACTTATCTCCGGAATGGGGTTCACCTGCCCCCCCACTGGTGAGGCATCCAGGTGGAGAATGAATGGAGAGGTGGTCGCGCATGTGCGTGTCTTTCTTCATTCATTTCTATGGGAGTTATGGAAACAGCCAGCGAGACGGGGCCGGGTGACCCCCCCATTCTGGAGATAGGGGTGGGAGTACCCCTTTAAGGGCAAAGTTAATTTAAAGGGTAAGTAAACGTTCAACAAACTTCTGACATGTCAGAGGTTTTGATTGGTGGGGGTCCGAGCACTGAGACCCCCACCGGTCGCTAAAACTAAGCGGCCAAAGTGCTCGTTTAAAAAACGGCTCTTAAAAACACGCCCTGTAAAAAGAAGGAGCAGTCACTTCTTGAGCTTTGGAGCTGCGAGGCTTCGTTCACACGCAAGATCAAAAACGGCTGGAAATACGGAGCTGTTTTCAAGGGATCTCCTAATTTTCAGCCGTTTTTTAAGCATCAGGCGTTTTTTGTTGCGTATTTTACAGCCGATTTTGGAGCTGTTTTTCTATTAAGACAATGAAATACGGCTCCAAAAACAGCTCAAGAAGTGACATGGGCTTTTTTTTTTACAAAGCCTTTTTTTTTTACGCGCTGTTTTTAAAAACTGACGCGTAAAAAAACGCCCCGTGGGAATGAAACACCATTTTTCCCATTGAAATCAATGGGCAGATGTTTGGAGGCGTTCAGCTTCCGTATTCTTAGCCCTTTTTCGGGGCGTTTACGGCCCAAAAAACGGCTGAAAATGAGCCGTGTGAACATAACTTAACGCTGCTGTGTTTTACGCACTGTTTTTTAAAACAGCGGCGTAAAAAAACGCCCTGTCTGAACGAAGCGCCATTTTTCCTATTGAATTCAATGGGCAAATGTTTATAGGCGTTTAGCTTTAATTTTTTTCAAGTGTATTTCGAGGTGTTTATGCCCCGAAATATACCCCAAAACTCTCCGTATGAACAGACCCTTATAAATTGTGTCAATAGAAAAACGGCTCCAAAAACGGCTCCAAAAACGGCTCCAAAAACGGCTCCAAAAACAGCTCCAAAAACGGCTCCAAAAACGGCTCCAAAAACAGCTCCAAAAACAGCTCCAAAAACAGCTCCAAAAACAGCTCTAAAAACGGCTCCAAAAACGGCTCCAAAAACAGCTCCAAAAACGGCTCCAAAAACAGCTCCAAAAACAGCTCCAAAAACAGCTCTAAAAACGGCTCCAAAAACAGCTCCAAAAAAACGCCTCAAAAAGCGTTTAGGGTATGTGCACACACACTAATTACGTCCGTAATTGACGGACGTATTTCGGCCGCAAGTCCCGGACCGAACACAGTGCAGGGAGCCGGGCTCCTAGCATCATACTTATGTACGATGCTAGGAGTCCCTGCCTCTCCGTGGAACTACTGTCCCGTACTGAAAACATGATTACAGTACGGGACAGTTGTCCTGCAGCGAGGCAGGGACTCCTAGCATCGTACATAAGTATGATACTAGGAGCCCGGCTCCCTGCACTGTGTTCGGTCCGGTACTTGCGGCCGAAATACGTCCGTCAATTACGGACGTAATTAGTGTGTGTGCACATACCCTTAGGCTACAAAAACTGCGGGAAATCAGAAGCTGTTCTCCCTTGAAAACTGCTCCGTCATTTTCAACTGTTTTTGATTTTGTGTGTGAACAATGTGCCGTTCCTCTGTTTTTCCTCCTGGAAATGTATGAAAAAAATTGACAAGTGGGTGTAACCAGTTAGGGGTGTGTCCCTACAAAGACTGACACTGTCCAATCACAGAGTCAGGCCCCATGCACGCGACCGGTCTGTAAAAAAAAAATTTCCTATTTTTTACGGAAACTTTCCACAGCCCGGACACCTTCCCGTAAATATATACGGGAAAGTGTCCGTCAGCCGTAGAAGTGAATGGGTCCGTAATTATGGACGAAATATACGGTGGTCTGCACGGGGCCTTAGACTGTGCAGGGACTGGAGATGAGCGAATCATTTCTATACAAATCGAATTCGGTCCGAATTTCCTAAAAGTTTCGGATTCCTCAAAAATTTGAAAAAGGATCAAATGCGGGCGTCCCCCAAATCTACTGCGGATATCCCTCCCTCTAGCACAGCCTCGTCCCAAAAATGTCTGCTGATGGAGAGGCACGCGGTGCGACCCCGTTCAGGGGTCTCCTATTATAAAGCACTGCGGCTGCGCTAATCTCCTGGTGATGAGCGCGGTATATCAGCAGGTGACATGTATCCCCCTTATTCCCTGTTTAGAGAATATTTGGGCGCAGTCCTAGGAGACATCGGAGAGTCAGACACGAGTCTTCAAGACAATCAGGGGAAATAGACATTTTCGGCGAATTTATTTGGGCTGAATCAAATTGGGCGGCTGACTCGATTGAATCGGTGCCAAAAGTAATCGGGAAATTCGCTCAGCTCTACTAAGGACGCGCCCATTTGACAAGGTAATGGTAACACACAGTTGTCAATTCATTAATAAATTTCTAGGAGGAGTAACAGAGGAACGGCACAACACAGAGTTCTAAGAAAAGATGTTCCAGAATTGTTATTTCATGGGGAATACAAGTAATTATTACATGGACGTGTCCTGACTAGACAGTTATTATGAGCTCCCCGTGGGGTGTACGAAGCACTGGTGGGGGGGGGGGGGGGTCTCCTCCGTTCCGCTGGGGCTCCAGTTTCAACCTGCGGCTTGAGAATAAAGCAGGCGGGCAGACGTGGGCAGACGCGGGCAGCGTGACGTCATCAGATGTGCCTGCCCGCTGCATTTATTTTGTCCATGCTGCTGTCTATTAGAGGTATCACTACAGTCTTACACAACTGTTTTACCCACATTAGCGCTGGAGCAGTGGCAGGAGTTGCAGCGGTCACAGTTGTGACATGTAAGAATGAAGCCGGAGGGGACCACGGCCCAACACCCCACAACCGTCACAGTGACCACAGTAACATCTCCATATACTTGTATGCCGCTGTATCTAATCCTATCATGTGTGATACTGTCTGCTGAGCCGCTGTATCTAATCCTGTCATGTGTGATACTGCCTGCTGAGCCGCTGTATCTAATCCTATCATGTGTGATACTGCCTGCTGAGCTGTGTATCTAATCCTATCATGTGTGATACTGTCTGCTGAGCTGTGTATCTAATCCTATCATGTGTGATACTGCCTGCTGAGCTGTGTATCTAATCCTATCATGTGTGATACTGCCTGCTGAGCTGTGTATCTAATCCTATCATGTGTGATACTGTCTGCTGTGCTGTGTATCTAATCCTATCATGTGTGATACTGTCTGCTGAGCCCTGTATCTAATCCTATCATGTGTGATACTGTCTACTGACCTGTGTATCTAATCCTATCATGTGTGATACTGTCTGCTGAGCTACTGTATCTAATCCTATCATGTGTGATACTGTCTGCTGAGCTACTGTATCTAATCCTATCATGTGTGATACTGTCTGCTGAGCTGTGTATCTAATCCTATCATGTGTGGTACTGTCTGCTGAGCTGTGTATCTAATCCTATCATGTGTGATACTGTCTGCTGAGCTGTGTATCTAATCCTATCATGTGTGATACTGCCTGCTGAGCTGTGTATCTAATCCTATCATGTGTGATACTGCCTGCTGAGCTGTGTATCTAATCCTATCATGTGTGATACTGTCTGCTGTGCTGTGTATCTAATCCTATCATGTGTGATACTGTCTGCTGAGCCCTGTATCTAATCCTATCATGTGTGATACTGTCTACTGACCTGTGTATCTAATCCTATCATGTGTGATACTGTCTGCTGAGCTACTGTATCTAATCCTATCATGTGTGATACTGTCTGCTGAGCTACTGTATCTAATCCTATCATGTGTGATACTGTCTGCTGAGCTGTGTATCTAATCCTATCATGTGTGATACTGCCTGCTGAGCTGTGTATCTAATCCTGTCATGTGTGATACTGTCTGCTGTGCTGTGTATCTAATCCTATCATGTGTGATACTGTCTGCTGAGCCCTGTATCTAATCCTATCATGTGTGATACTGTCTACTGACCTGTGTATCTAATCCTATCATGTGTGATACTGTCTGCTGAGCTACTGTATCTAATCCTATCATGTGTGATACTGTCTGCTGAGCTACTGTATCTAATCCTATCATGTGTGATACTATCTGCTGAGCTACTGTATCTAATCCTATCATGTGTGATACTGTCTGCTGAGCCACTCTATCTAATCCTATCATGTGTGATACTGTCTGCTGAGCTGTGTATCTAATCATATCATGTGTGATACTGTCTGCTGAGCCGCTGTATCTAATCCTATCATGTGTGATACTGTCTGATGAGCTCCTGTATCTAAACCTCTCATGTGTGATACTGTCTGCTGAGCTGTGTATCTAATCCTGTCATGTGTGATACTGTCTGCTGAGCCGCTGTATCTAATCCTATCATGTGTGATACTGTCTGCTGAGCTGTGTATCTAATCCTATCATGTGTGATACTGTCTGCTGTGCTGTGTATCTAATCCTATCATGTGTGATACTGTCTGCTGAGCTGTGTATCTAATCCTGTCATGTGTGATACTGTCTGCTGAGCTGTATCTAATCCTATAATGTGTGATACTGTCTGCTGAGCTGTGTATCTAATCCTATCATGTGTGATACTGTCTGCAGAGCTGTGTATCTAATCCTATCATGTGTGATACTGTCTGCTGAGCTGTGTATCTAATCCTGTCATGTGTGATACTGTCTGCTGAGCCCTGTATCTAATCCTATCATGTGTGATACTGTCTGCTGAGCTGTGTATCTAATCCCATCATGTGTGATACTGTCTAATGAGCTCCTGTATCTAATCCTATCGTGTGATACTGTCTGATGAGCTCCTGTATCTAATCCTGTCATGTGTGATACTGTCTGCAGAGCTGTGTATCTAATCCTATCATGTGTGATACTGTCTGCTGTGCTGTGTATCTAATCCTATCATGTGTGATACTGTCTGCTGAGCTGTGTATCTAATCCTGTCATGTGTGATACTGTCTGCTGAGCTGTATCTAATCCTATAATGTGTGATACTGTCTGCTGAGCTGTGTATCTAATCCTATCATGTGTGATACTGTCTGCAGAGCTGTGTATCTAATCCTATCATGTGTGATACTGTCTGCTGAGCTGTGTATCTAATCCTGTCATGTGTGATACTGTCTGCTGAGCCCTGTATCTAATCCTATCATGTGTGATACTGTCTGCTGAGCTGTGTATCTAATCCCATCATGTGTGATACTGTCTAATGAGCTCCTGTATCTAATCCTATCGTGTGATACTGTCTGATGAGCTCCTGTATCTAATCCTATCATGTGTGGTACTGACTGCTGAGCTGCTGTATCTAATCCTATCATGTGTGATACTGTCTGATGAGCTCCTGTATCTAAACCTCTCGTGTGATATTGTCTGCTGAGCTGTGTATCTAATCCTGTCATGTGTGATACTGTCTGCTGAGCTGTGTATCTAATCCTATCATGTGTGATACTGTCTGCTGAGCTGTGTATCTAATCCTATCATGTGTGGTGCTGACTGCTGAGCTGTGTATCTAATCCTATCCTGTGTGATACTGTCTGCTGAGCTGTGTATCTAATCCTATCATGTGTGGTACTGTCTGCTGAGCTGTGTATCTAATCCTATCATGTGTGGTACTGTCTGCTGAGCTGTGTATCTAATCCTATCATGTGTGGTACTGTCTTCTGAGCCACTGTATCTAATCCCATCATGTGTGATACTGTCTGCTGAGCTGCTGTATCTAATCCTATCATGTGTGATACTGTGCTGAGCTGTGTATCTAATCCTATCATGTGTGATACTGTCTGCTGAGCCCTGTATCTAATCCTATAATGTGTGATACTGTCTGCTCAGCCACTGTATCTAATCCTATCATGTGTGATACTGTAAGCAGAGCTGTGTATCTAATCCTATCATGTGTGATACTGACTGCTGAGCTGTGTATCTAATCCTATCATGTGTGGTACTGTCTGCTGAGCTGTGTATCTAATCCTATCATGTGTGGTACTGTCTGCTGAGCTGTGTATCGAATCCTATCATGTGTGATACTGTCTGCTCAGCCACTGTATCTAATCCTATCATGTGTGATACTGTCTGCTGAGCTGTGTATCGAATCCTATCATGTGTGGTACTGTCTGCTGAGCTGTGTATCGAATCCTATCATGTGTGATACTGTCTTCTGAGCCACTGTATCAAATCCTATCATGTGTGATACTGCCTGCTGAGCTGTGTATCTAATCCTATCGTGTGTGATACTGTCTGCTGAGCCGTGTATCGAATCCTATCATGTGTGATACTGTCTGCTGAGCTGTGTATCTAATCCTATCATGTGTGATACTGTCTGCTGAGCTGTGTATCGAATCCTATCATGTGTGGTACTGTCTGCTGAGCCCTGTATCTAATCCTATCATGTGTGATACTGTCTGCTGAGCCCTGTATCTAATCCTATAATGTGTGATACTGTCTGCTCAGCCACTGTATCTAATCCTATCATGTGTGATACTGTCTGCTGAGCTGTGTATCTAATCCTATCATGTGTGATACTGACTGCTGTGCTGTGTATCTAATCCTATCATGTGTGATACTGACTGCTGTGCTGTGTATCTAATCCTATCATGTGTGATACTGTCTGCTGAGATGTGTATCTAATCCTATCATGTGTGATACTGTCTGCTGTGCTGTGTATCTAATCCTATCATGTGTGATACTGTCTGCTGTGCTGTGTATCTAATCCTATCCAGATAAATACGTTACCTACGCCCGGCTGTGGTGCTGCATTAATGGGTCACTTTAGCGATCCAGCGATGCAGATGAAAGTCGCGCTCTGCGGCCGTTAGCCATGAAGAGAAGTGGGGCGGGGGGGGGGGGGGGGCATGAAGGACTTCTGCATCGGGGCCATGCCTCAGTAACTCCGCCCCTGACCTGGAGGGGGCGCTAGTCAGAAAGTCACGGCGACAGTCGTCCTCCGGACACTTTTCTGACCGGGTCGCTCGTCCTGGTTTTCGCGGGACGAGTTGTGGATTTTTCGAGGCCTCGTTTTCGGACATTTAAGTTCCTGGGTCTTTTCTGAGAATGTTTTTAGAGTGGAGGAGACGGCGGCGCCGCCATTTATTTTCGATGCCATCACTTTATTGTATTGGTTGTGGGGATGTAACAAATGTGTCTGTTTATATTGTTATAAAATGTATCGTTTATTGTTATTATTTTACTATTTATAATTCGAATCTTGACTTTTTAACATTTGTTTAGGGGAATTTGACTTTTATTGTTTCTTTTTTTTAGCTACGATGACAATAAGTCACAGTCTGTATATATAACATGTAGCGGCCGCTGGCAGGACATATCTACGGTATACGGGGCACTGACACCGGACAGCCCTGGGCTCCTTATAAAACTATGCAGCACATTTTTTTTAGAAATAAATGATACTTGCAGACCACACCCCTTTTTCTTGAAACGTATGGACAATTTGAACGTGTCATAAAAGGGGCGGGGCTTCATAAATGTGTCACTTAAAGGGGTTGTCCACTACCGGACAACTGATGACCTATCCACCTAAATGATCGGTGCGGGTCCGACACCCGGACCCCGCACCGATCAGCTGCTCCAGCTGCCTGCGGGCACCGGATGTTATTGCACAGTATGCAACGTATGGAGCCAGAATGGACATCCGGAGCGGCTGATCGGTGCAGGGTCCGGGTGTCGGACCCTCACAGATCATATCCTGATGACCTATCCAGTGGATAGATCATCAGTCGTCCGAAAGCCCCTTTAATCTGATAATTGGCAATTATATTGTTCCATCGGCCCGATGTATTTACAAAGTGACTCAACGACAATACAAATAATATTAAGACTCGCGGAGGTCACAGGACTCAGATGCCAGGACATCTTTGGCGCCCCCTTCAGCAAGGGAGATTGATGTGCAACTGCAACCAACCCTGATTACGGATTTATGTATCGGCATATTGGATTGCTCTCAAAGTAGAGGCTTTATATACAACGGAGTTAAGGGCAAGGTGCACGTGGGGGAAAAGCAGTTAAATCATAAACTTCTTTTAGTCACCACTAGAGGGAACTTATTGTAGAGGTCAGTGGGAGCTGTATATATCTGTATGTAGTGAGCTCCCCCTAGTGGTGACTGCAGGCAGCAGAATGTTATCATGTAACTCTATGGGAGCTGTATATATCTGTATGTAGTGAGCTCCCCCTAGTGGTGACTGCAGGCAGCAGAATGTTATCATGTAACTCTATGGGAGCTGTGCATATCTGTGGGTAGTGAGCTCCTCCTATTGGTGACTGCAGGCAGCAAAATGTTATCATGTAACTTCATGGGAGCTGTAGCTCTATTTATGTAGTGAGCTCCCCCTAGTGTTGGCTGCAGGCAACAGAATATTATCATGTAACTCTATGGTAGCTGTATATATTTGTATGTAGTGAGCTCCCCTAGTGGTGGCTGCAGGCAGCAGAATCTTATCATATAACTCTATGGTAGCTGTATATATCTGTATGTAGTGAGCTCCCCTAGTGGTGGCTGCAAGCAACAGAATCTTATCATGTAATTCTATGGGAGCTGTATATATTTGTATGTAGTGAGCTCCCCTAGTGGTGGCTGCAGGCAGCAGAATCTTATCATGTATCTCTGTGACTGTGTGGAGAGACGCAGAGCTCTCACCCCTATAAAGAATTCTGTACCAATTTAGATAAAATATGATTACATTATAGGTACATTTACCTGACCTAGACCTCTACTAACCCTGTATCACCCAAAACAATGAGGAATACTAGGAGTTCACCAGGGTTACCAATCGTCTGTATATTCGCTGGCAGTCCGTATAACGGGGAGGGGAGTTTTGCCATCTCCAGCGTAGCCACCAACATGCTTGGA
Source organism: Rhinoderma darwinii (assembly GCF_050947455.1). Classification (NCBI taxonomy): domain Eukaryota; kingdom Metazoa; phylum Chordata; class Amphibia; order Anura; family Rhinodermatidae; genus Rhinoderma; species Rhinoderma darwinii. The sequence goes on along the minus strand of NC_134690.1, from coordinate 13,506,397 downwards.
ACCCCCCCCCCCCCCCCCTTTAAAAAAAAATCTGTGTTTTGACCTTGAAGGGGATTGCAAATCAATCACAGAATAATCTATGTACATGGGCATGCACCCTCCACCCATATACATGGCCATGCAGGAAAGGGTTAATGGCATAATTTTTTTCTATGGAAGTCAATGGCAAAAAAAATAAAAATAAAAAAAGTTGGGCCGAGAGTTGTAGTGTCACATCAGCTGGGGAGGCGCTTTGGAGACCATTGATTGAAGACCTCCGATTGGAGACCTCCGATTGGAGACCTCTGATTGGAGACCACTGATTGGAGACCACTGATTGGAGACCATTGATTAGAGACCACCGATTGGAGACTTCTGATTGGAGACCTCTGATTGGAGACCTCTGATTGGAGACCTCTGATTGGAGACCACTGATTGGAGACCTCTGATTGGAGACCACTGATTGGAAACTGATTGGAGACCTCTGATTGGAGACCTCTGATTGGAGACCTCTGATTGGAGACCTCTGATTGGAGACCTCTGATTGGAGATCTCTGATTGGAAACCACTGATTGGAAACCACTGATTGGAAACCTCTGATTGGAGACCTCTGATTGGAGATCTCTGATTGGAGACCTCTGATTGGAGACCACTGATTGGAGACCACTGATGGGAAACATCTGATGGGAGACCTCTGATTGGAGACCACTGATGTTATCCCTATATGAAATAATGCAGGGACATGCAGGAGAGCGGCTAGATCTTAAAGGCACACGACACATAGAAATAAATAATAAATCTGAACACAAAATAACAACTTGCCCACATTTTGTGTCTGTAGAATTTTCTGCAGAACTCAATTTCCTCCTGATTGCTTCCATTTTTGGCCAGCAGATAGTGGAGGGGTGGGGCTTAGCGTACCTGGTCCCCTATTGCAGAAGGTGCAGTGGGGAAGAGCTCTTGCTGCAGCCAGGTGCCTTACAGACAGGTCTACTCTTAGATCTATTAGGCAAAGGGAGATAACTGATCTCTTGGGACATGTATAGGATTCTCTTATATATATATATATATATCACATAGTTTTGATTGCAACATGAGAATAGAATCAAAATATAGGAGGAGATTTGAGATTTTCTGAGTATTTTCTACATTTAGTGTTCCTGTAATTGATCTGCCTGGTGTGCAATGATGCCTAATGACAGTCACCTCTGCTACATCTCAGTAACCATAAGCCACAAAGAATGTCTCCTGGGGTGTCAAGATTACATTTTAAAAAAAAGAATTTAATTTTCCTAAAATTGGTTGTAGAGGTGATGCACCCCTGACCTTCCATTGGCCATACTAATCGGGACATTAACGATGATATAGACCAGTGATTTCTATACTTAGTCACGTCAGGGATCCGCAAACTAGCTCGAGACCTCACTGCAAAACCCAAACCCATTCTACATATGGGCAGCACGTCACTAGACCGTTATGGACATGTCATCCATAGTGATGTCGCTTCTGCGGGACGCAACTCTAACCAGCTGACGCATCATCAGTATGGGAACAATCATGGAAAGACCAAACTTTTAACGCATATGTGCCGTCCCAGTGTATAGTGTTCATACCCCAAAACAAATACCCTAAGTAATGCATATAACCAATCAGACCCCAAAATGAATTCCGACCCCAATAATTAAAAGGGGTTCTAAAAAAATGGCGCCACACCCGTTGGCAGGTTGTATTTGGTATTGCACCTCAGCCCCATTCACTTCAATGGAGCTGAGCTGCAATTATAGAGACAACCCACGAACAGGTGTGGCGCTGTTTCAGGAAGAAAGCAGCCATATTTTTCTAATCCTGTACAACCCCACAGAACCCATTTTGGGTAACCCTGGTCTAGACCATAATATGTGGTGCAATTGTGACGTCAGCACATAGTGACGTCGTATACCGTGCTGGCTCGTAGTCAGCAACTAGCTTTCCCATTGGCTAAAAAAGAGTGATGTGGTGAGGTCACCGTACTCTGACCAGCCAGACTCCGCCTCCAATTCAGTCTGGGAGTCAGTGCAGCAGATGATGTCATGTGGACGAAAGACATTAGACGTGTAAATCTAAAACTGTGTATTTTATGGAAGTGCAAAACACAAGATATACAAATGTAATAATACAAACCAACTATCCAGCACTCAGGAGGGTGAATATAATCTTAATAAAAACCGACTACAACACTATGATGTCATTCTCCAGATTTGTGTCACGACGCGAGCAGTAAATGTCATTCTAGAATTCTATTCAGAAAGGAAAATCAAAGTGAAGCTCCACCTTTCCTTACCTTTGGCTCTAGACTCCATCAATGTTAGGTTATTATCTTTATTTTTCAGTTCTTGTTTAGAAGAAATATTATGTTGCTATCTGGAAACCATCAACAAGCAGGTAGGTGCTGTTGCCTGATCTGTTATTCAAATCATGGCCCCTATGTAGTGCGTTAAGTGTAAAATGATGTCCCGCTGTGACTGAGAACTGATTGTCTCCCTTTGCAGTCCCGCTTTGTATACCTAATGCAGGTACGGAGTATTTATATGACAATCAGACCATTTGGATAATTTTGTGTTAAAAAAGTTTCCTGGGCCTGTAATATAGATGGTCTATTATGTACAAAAGGAGCGGAGCTGCCCTGTGTATTCAGACAAGACAAAAAGAGACTGCAAGAAATTATAATAAGATCTGTCAGCAGCATCTAACCTGCTTGTTGATGGTTTCCAACTTAGCAAAAAAAAAGAGAACAGATATATTACAGATCTGCTGGATTTCAGCACTGATGTTAATCTTTGATTGCCATTGCCAAGAAGGCTAATTTATATATTGATAAAAGTGGGGTGTGGCCTGACATCCTAATTCCCATACTCACTCTGCAGGTAGAAGTCACAGTTGGCTTCAGAATAGAGACCCCTCCCAAACACAGCCTCTGAGGACCTCAGTAGTCACACGTATTTAAAGGATCTGGATGCCCAAAACAAAGGAACTTTTTAAATTCAAGGTGGAATTCCCCTTTAATTAGGACTAGTGCTACTCTCGTACCGATCGTGAGTATTATAAGCTATAGCTGCATTCACAATCCTGCAGGTTTAAGAGCTGAAATGTCCTAACATCTTCTGCTTGTTCAGTGTCTGCAAAGAGACACTAATAGTGAGTGAAGCTCTGGAGAATAATACAGGATGTAACTCAGGATCAGTACAGGATAAGTAATGTAATGTATGTACACAGTGACTCCACCAGCAGAATAGTGAGTACAGCTCTGGAGTATAATACAGGATATAACTCAGGATCAGTACAGGATAAGTAATGTAATGTATGTACACAGTGACTCCACCAGCAGAATAGTGAGTGCAGCTCTGGAGTGTAATACAGGATATAACTCAGGATCAGTACAGGATAAGTAATATAATGTATGTACAGTGACTCCACCAGCAGAATAGTGAGTGCAGCTCTGGAGTATAATACAGGATATAACTCAGGATCGGTACAGGATAAGTAATGTAATGTATGTACACAGTGACTCCAGCAGCAGAATAGTGAGTGCAGCTCTGGAGTATAATACAGGATGTAACTCAGGATCGGTACAGGATAAGTAATGTAATGTATGTACACAGTGACTCCACCAGCAGAATAGTGAGTGCAGCTCTGGAGTATAATACAGGATGTAACTCAGGATCGGTACAGGATAAGTAATGTAATGTATGTACACAGTGACTCCACCAGCAGAATAGTGAGTGCAGCTCTGGAGTATAATACAGGATGTAACTCAGGATCGGTACAGGATAAGTAATGTAATGTATGTACACAGTGACTCCACCAGCAGAATAGTGAGTGCAGCTCTGGAGTATAATACAGGATGTAACTCAGGATCGGTACAGGATAAGTAATGTAATGTATGTACACAGTGACTCCAGCAGCAGAATAGTGAGTGCAGCTCTGGAGTATTAGGGCATGACCACACATGGCGGAATTCCTCCGCAACTGTCCGCATCAATGCCGCACCTAATCCGGGTTGCGGATTACGGCTGCGGATCTGCACAAAATGTGCAGAAAATTGATGCGGACTAGCTGCTGCGGACTGCGGGAAAAGTGCTTCCCTTCTCCCTATCAGTGCAGGATAGAGAGAAGGGACAGCACTTTCCCTAGTGAAAGTAAAAGAAATTCATACTTACCGCCCGTTGTCTTTATGACGCGTCCCTCCTTCGGCATCCAGCCCGACCTCCCTGGATGACGCGCCAGTCCATGTGACCGCTGCAGCCTGTGCTTGGCCTGTGATTGGCTGCAGCCGTCACTTACTCTGAAACGTCATCCTGGGAGGCCGGACTGGAGACAGAAACAGGGAGTTCTCGGTAAGTACGAACTTCATTTTTTTTTACAGATACATGTATATTGAGATCGGTAGTCACTGTCCCGGGTGCAGAAACAGTTACTGCCGATCGCTTAACTCTTTCAGCACCCTGGACAGTGACTATTTACTGACGTCTCCTAGCAACGCTCCCGTCATTACGGGAGCCCCATTGACTTCCTCAGTCTGGCTGTAGACCTAGAAATACATAGGTCCAGCCAGAATGAAGAAATGTCAAGTAAAAAAAGCAAGACGCATCCGCAGCACACATGACATGTGCATGACAGCTGCGGACTTCATTGCGGAACTTAGAATCTCCATTGAAGTCAATGGAGAAATTCCGCCATGAGTCCGCCACTGCTCCGCAACAGACAGAGCATGCTGCGGACACCAAATTCCGCTCCGCAGCCTATGCTCCGCAGCGGAATTGTACGCATCGTGTAAACGAACACTGCTAAATTAAAGTGAAAGTCAATGTAGAAACGGCTCCGCTGCGGATTAACGCTGCGGAGTGTCCGCAGCGGAATTTAAGTGCAATTCCGCCATGTGTGAACCCGCCCTAATACAGGATGTAACTCAGGATCGGTACAGGATAAGTAATGTAATGTATGTACACAGTGACTCCACCAGCAGAATAGTGAGTGCAGCTCTGGAGTATAATACAGGATGTAACTCAGGATCAGTACAGGGTAAGTAATGTAATGTATGTACACAGTGACTCCACCAGCAGAATAGTGAGTGTAGCTCTGGAGTATAATACAGGATGTAACTCAGGATCAGTACAGGATAAGTAATGTAATGTATGTACACAGTGACTCCACCAGCAGAATAGTGAGTGCAGCTCTGGAGTATAATACAGGATGTAACTCAGGATCAGTACAGGATAAGTAATGTAATGTATGTACACAGTGACTCCAGCAGCAGAATAGTGAGTGCAGCTCTGGAGTATAACACAGGATGTAACTCAGGATCAGTACAGGAAAAGTAATGTAATGTATGTACACAGTGACTCCACCAGCAGAATAGTGAGTGCAGCTCTGGAGTATAATACAGGATGTAACTCAGGATCAGTACAGGATAAGTAATGTAATGTATATACACAGTGACTCCACCAGCAGAATAGTGAGTGCAGCTCTGGAGTATAATACAGGATGTAACTCAGGAGCAGTACAGGATAAGTAATGTAATGTATGTACACAGTGACTCCACCAGCAGAATAGTGAGTGCAGCTCTGGAGTATAATACAGGATGTAACTCAGGATCAGTACAGGATAAGTAATGTAATGTATATACACAGTGACTCCACCAGCAGAATAGTGAGTGCAGCTCTGGAGTATAATACAGGATGTAACTCAGGAGCAGTACAGGATAAGTAATGTAATGCATGTACACAGTGACTCCACCAGCAGAATAGTGAGTGCAGCTCTGGAGTATAATACAGGATGTAACTCAGGATCAGTACAGGATAAGTAATGTAATGTATATACACAGTGACTCCACCAGCAGAATAGTGAGTGCAGCTCTGGAGTATAATACAGGATGTAACTCAGGAGCAGTACAGGATAAGTAATGTAATGTATGTACACAGTGACTCCAGCAGCAGAATAGTGAGTGCAGCTCTGGAGTATAATACAGGATGTAACTCAGGATCAGTACAGGATAAGTGATGTAATGTATGTACACAGTGACTCCACCAGCAGAATAGTGAGTGCAGCTCTGGAGTATAATACAGGATGTAACTCAGGATCAGTACAGGATAAGTAATGTAATGTATGTACACAGTGACTCCACCAGCAGAATAGTGAGTGCAGCTCTGGAGTATAATACAGGATATAACTCAGGATCAGTACAGGATAAGTAATGTAATGTATATTCTTAATATTTTATGTAGATTACCTAAAAAATGGCATTAAAAAGTGGACATATCCATTAAGACATTACAGGTCAAAAAGTTTGTGCTGATGATTTCCATAGCAGTATTGTGATACTATAGGCAGTAGGGGGCAGTATCTTGGTTTTATGACTTTGCTGTGGTTATTTTGGGCTATTCCACCAGTAAATCGTTACTTTAAAATGACCAATAATGTTTCTGGGTCGTCCAATCCGTCGTCTGATTTCTTTCTGCTTCAGTTAATCTTTACTCTGTGCAGTTCAGAAAACCTCACCTGTTACCTGGAAACCATCAACAAGCATGTCGTGATCTTCTGTTGATCGGTCCCATTATATATTTATTTTTTCTAATTATAACTAAGCTAGCTGCTTCGATTATTAACACATAAATATCTAAGACCTGCAAGGTATTAAGTGTTAATGGGGGGTATTAAGTTGTTCATGAATAGTGATTGAGGAGTTATTAAGGTGTGAAAGAGAAAATCAAACCTACAGCAGATTTACAGAACGACAATTATGTAATTAAAATACCAAATAGCCATATATAATAAAAATACAATAACAGATCCATCAACAGCAGCTTGTTGATAGGCTCCAGATACATCATAGCTGCCAATTTAACTCTAGATCTGACTTGTTTATAGCAGAGATTACGTAAAGGATGTTATGCTGAGAAGCAGACACCAATGCCACCGTTTAAGAGAAATATATGTCCCACAGGTATCCACAGCGCCCAGACAGACGGGGGCATGGACTTGGCACCATGTGCTTTGCATAGCAGGAAATACATTGTATGTGCTTTCAGATCTGCTAAAACAAGTAAAGCTAAAGGGCATTCGCACCTGAGTTATTACTTGGTGGTATCGGACACCGTCACTTTTCATGGAAATATGGAAGCTAGGTGGCAGTGTTCTGTGACCTATAACTACCATGATAGCAAAACGTTACATGCACAAAGTCACACTTCACAAAAGCTCAACAACATGGCAGCAGGACATGCAAAGTCCTCGCAAACCCGTCATTATGAACCTTTTTTATAACCTATAAACCAGTAGCGCCCCCTACAGGGAGAAATGTGCGTGGCCTTTCCATCTGCTTTTATCGTAAAAAGGGTTTTCTCCTCATATGGGGGTCATAAAGAGTCTACCCACTAAGGTTCCCGGTGTCAGCCGCAGTCAAGAACCTAATATCATTAGATGTCCCAATAGTCAGACCCACGGCGATCAACACATTTTGCCTCATGAATGGGGGTTGTCCTGGGTCACCCCTTTAAATATGATACTTATCTGCATATGAGAGATCTCGTAAATGTTAAAACTAACAAAAGAAAATAAATAAATAATTGATATATAAAGCACCATTGTTTTATGTGTTTAGTGACACTGTCGCTTTAAGTGAGGCCTCTGCGTCGCCACCTAGTGGTACTTTATATTTCCCTTCTTTATGCATATATTTTTTCTATTGCATCTCTCTCAAATAAATAGTTTCTTCTAAAAAAAAAGGTCATCTGATCGATATCACTTTCTCGCTCTCCTGACTCCGCCCCTTCCACGAGTAGAAACAGCACTGAGACTACGACAACGAATACAACAGCGAAATAACGGACGCAAACCGGAGCATCGAATCCTGCTTGTGCTTATACGGCTAGAACCCACCACAACGCCGGACACCGCCGTGAGCGACAACGGAAGCGTCCGCACTGTGTCTGCATGCTGAGATATTGTAACATAAATATGGCAGTGTATTGTCCACAAGGGGGCGACAGAGTCCCCCTGTACAATCCTTTGGTGCTAGGCGTGTCAGGGGATTCTCAGGGGTGGATCCATATATTCTACTTTATGTTTTTCAGCAACGCAGTTCGGGCGTTCACAACCGCCTTGAAGGCGTCTTCGCTTCCTGGAGCCACGCATTTGTCCGGGTGAAGGAGAACGGCAAGCTTGCGATAGGCTTTGTTTACTTCTTCCCTACAAGGTGAAAGAGAAGGTACATAATAATAAAAATAAATGATAAAAAACACAAAAGTCATAGTTTAAACACATATGCAGAAAATCAGTGTTAAAGGGAAGGTGTCCAAAAGGAAGGTCTTCGGCAGAGCGAAATCCGGCGCCGTTTTCATGTGGACCGGAAGCCGCGGCCGGACAGTAAGATGACGACTTCCGGCCATATGCGAAGGCGCAAGGAATAGGAGCGGAGGCGGCAGTAGCAGGTAAGTTATGTTTGAGTATGTGATTTGTGTATTATGTTCGTGTTATACTGTCTGATTACTACTGTATCTAATCCTCCTACACTGTGCATTCGCTCAGAAAATGGCGGCACACAGTGTAGGAGGTTTGAGGATTCAACCCCCTCCTTTCTCCTGGCACTAGCCGGAATAAGGGAGGGGCGATTGTGTGAGGACACTAGAGCGAGCGTGTCCACCCCAAATTTGCATCATAAAGCAATGAGGTTGCTTTACCACAGTGACCATGCTGCAATTTTGGGAATTGCTCCCTCTAGTGACCAGCACATGGAAATGTTATAAATTAGAATCTAATTTATAATATTTCCTGACTTGTGAAAAAATTAAAACAATGTGTAATCACTTATATACTAACAGTTTAACTGAAAAAAAAATAAAAAAAAAATTTCTAGCGACGCATTCCCTTTAAATGACCCAAACCGTTTCAAAATAAAATAGTTTTTATTGAGACATGATAAAAATTACAAAATACAGATAATAGCATCAAAAATGGATTAAAATATAAGTCCTCACAGTAAAGAAAATACTGAGTGGGCTACTGGCCATAACATCTATACCATACAGGAGTACATTGTAAATAAACAGCCATGGTGAGTCACATAACAAAAAAAAGACCATCAGATATACAATGGGGTAAAGAGTAGCGATGTGCCAGGAGCCCACTTACACCCAACGCGTTTCGCCATCAGGCTTAGGGGGAAAAGAATGAAGGCTCAGTGAGTCTTTTACATAAGTTAGCGCCCCAAATGCGCTCACTTTCGGTTTTGTGTTGACCTACTTCCGGTCGCCAGATTTGATTGACACTTACCTCATCCAATCCCTGTGGTCTTTACACCTACCTAGTCTTTTACAAAAAAAATTATTGGATATGGGGAGTGTCTGCCCTAAACTAGTTCACTTCCGGTTCTCACGATCATACCAACCACGCCTTAGGTAAATCCAATTAAACTACGATTTGTAGACATATATACCTTATCCTGTCAAAGAGCCTTCATCCTTTTCCCCCTAAGCCTGGTGGCGAAACGCGTTGGGTGTAAGTGGGCTCCTGGCACGTCGCTACTCTTTACCCCATTGTATATCTGCATGGTCTATTTCACAGTTGTTTTTTTTTGTTATGTGACTCACCATGGCTGTTTATTTACAATGTACTTGTGTATGGTATAGATGTTATGGCCAGTAGCCCTCTTAGTACTTTCTTTACTGTGAGGACTTATATTTTAATCCATTTTGATGCTATTAACTGTATTTTGTATTTTATGTCTCAATAAAAACTAAATTATTTTGAAAATGTTTGGGTCATTTAACACCGATTTTCTACTTATTAAAGAAGGCAATATAAGGTTAGCTATAGCGCCACCTATCGGGAAAAAAATCCTGCAAAAAATTTAAAGGAGTCCTATTCATTACATAAATATGATGACTTTAAGCTAACGGACACCAATAGAGTCCGCTCTTTCCAACTGCTCAGCCTGTGTCAGTCTGCACTGTGGTCCTAGCATTCTATTCATGTACCAGGAAGTTGCATCTGTGGCTGCAGTCTAATAGCGCTACTTGAATGGTTCTGTAAGTTATGGGGCCGGGCTGGTCTTAAAGGAATACAAAACGACCCAGTCACATATGAACTTGTTTCCAGAATAATTATAGCAGAATATCGCCTTACAATGCCAAATAACACTGCCATACAGTACCCCCATAATACCACCATATAGTGCTCACACAATAATGCCACTCCGTGTCCAAATAACACCCCCATATAATACCAAAATAAGAGTATCATACAGTACCAAGAGGATACCCTTATATAGTGCTTAAATACTATGCTCTAAAGGGGTTAATGTTGGCATTCCTAGTGGTCTATGGCAGTGAAGCAGTTAAAAGTCAAATCCCTGGTGGTCTACAGAAAAGGGTTAATAGTCAAATCCCTGGTGGTCTACAGAAAAGGGTTAATAGTCAAATCCCTGGTGGTCTAGAGCACTGAAAAGGTTAATAGATAATTCCTGGTGGTCTGGAGTAGTGAAGGGGTTAATAGGTAGGGATAGAGAGGACTGCGCGGTCATATAACCCCCCCGCCCCGTTCGCTCTATGCTCAGCCTGAATCGGGGTCTAGTCTCTTATAATTCTGCTCACTGATGACATCATAGACGTGACCCGTACGTGTTTATAAGCTTATAGTAGACAGGAGATTATACAGGTCACCCGGCCACTGTCACTCTGCACGGTCATATATATTCAGGACAGTACGAGGTGCCGCCTCTGTTTACCTGGTGGCCCCGGGCTTCACCCCCAACATGTCCCAGCTGTCCTTGCTGTTACGAATCCGGCGAATAGAATCTGCCTGTTCTTTGGTGAACCCGATGTTAATGGAGGACACCGGTTTCTTACCCCCATTGTCACATAAATCCACAATAGCCGAGTAAAAGGCCTGAGAAGAGAAGATCATGTAGTAGTGTTACCTGCAGTCCTATGTAACACCACAGATAACACAGTGATAACTCTCTGAGTACAGATAATGTAGTAGTGTTACCTGCAGTCCTATGTAACACCACAGATAACACAGTGATAACTCTCTGAGTACAGATAATGTAGTAGATTATACCTGCAGTCCTATGTAACACCACAGATAACACAGTGATAACTCTCTGAGTACAGATAATGTAGTAGTGTTACCTGCAGTCCTATGTAACATCACAGATAACACAGTGATAACTCTCTGAGTACAGATAATGTAGTAGATATTACCTGCAGTCCTATGTAACACCACAGATAACACAGTGATAACTCTCTGATTACAGATAATGTAGTAGTGTTACCTGCAGTCCTATGTAACACCACAGATAACACAGTGATAATTCTCTGAGTACAGATAATGTAGTAGTGTTACCTGCAGTCCTATGTAACACCACAGATAACACAGTGATAACTCTCTGATTACAGATAATGTAGCAGATGTTACCTGCAGTCCTATGTAACACCACAGATAACACAGTGATAAATCTCTGATTACAGATAATGTAGATGTTACCTGCAGTCCTATGTAACACCACAGATAACACAGTGATAACTCTCTGAGCACAGATAATGTAGTAGATTATACCTGCAGTCCTATGTAACACCACAGATAACACAGTGATAACTCTCTGAGTACAGATAATGTAGTAGTGTTACCTGCAGTCCTATGTAACACCACAGATAACACAGTGATAACTCTCTCAGTACAGATAATGTAGTAGATGTTACCTGCAGTCCTATGTAACACCACAGATAACAGTGATAACTCTCTGAGTACAGATAATGTAGTAGATGTTACCTGCAGTCCTATGTAACACCACAGATAACACAATGATAACTCTCTGAGTACAGATAATGTAGTGGTGTTACCTGCAGTCCTATGTAACACCACAGATAACACAATGATAACTCTCTGAGTACAGATAATGTAGTAGTGTTACCTGCAGTCCTATGTAACACCACAGATAACACACAGTGATAAATAACTCTGAGTACAGATAATGTAGTGGATGTAACCTGCAGTCCTATGTAACACCATAGATAACACACAGTGATAACTCTCTGACTACAGATAATGTAGTAGTGTTACCTGCAGTCCTATGTAACACCACAAATAACATACAGTGATAACTCTCTCAGTACAGATAATGTAGTAGATGTTACCTGCAGTCCTATGTAACACCACAAATAACATACAGTGATAACTCTCTGAGTACAGATAATGTAGTAGATGTTACATGCAGTCCTATGTAACACCGCAGATAACACAGTGAGAACTCTCTGAGTACAGATAATGCAGTAGTGTTACCTGCAGTCCTATGTAACACCACAAATAACATACAGTGATAACTCTCTGAGTACAGATAATGTAGTAGATGTTACCTGCAGTCCTATGTAACACCACAGATAACACAGTGATAACTCTCTGAGTACAGATAATGTAGTAGATGTTACCTGCAGTCCTATGTAACACCACAGATAACACAATGATAACTCTCTGAGTACAGATAATGTAGTAGATGTTACCTGCAGTCCTATGTAACTCCACAGATAACACAGTGATAACTCTCTGAGTACAGATAATGTAGTAGTGTTACCTGCAGTCCTATGTAACACCACAGATAACACAATGATAACTCTCTGAGTACAGATAATGTAGTAGATGTTACCTGCAGTCCTATGTAACTCCACAGATAACACAGTGATAACTCTCTGAGTACAGATAATGTAGTAGTGTTACCTGCAGTCCTATGTAACACCACAGATAACACACAGTGATAACACTGAGTAATGATAATGTAGTAGATGTTACCTGCAGTCCTATGTAACACCACAGATAACACTGATAACTCTCTGAGTACAGATAATGTAGTAGATGTCTCCTGCAGTCCTATGTAACACCACAGATAACACTGATAACTCTCTGAGTACAGATAATGTAGTAGATGTCTCCTGCAGTCCTATGTAACACCACATATAACACAGTGATAACTCTGAGTACAGATAATGTAGTAGATGTCTCCTGCAGTCCTATGTAACACCACATATAACACAGTGATAACTCTGAGTACAGATAATGTAGTGGTGTTACCTGCAGTCCTATGTAACACCACAGATAACACAGTGATAACATTCAGAGTACTCATAATGTAGTAGATGTTACCTGCAGTCCTATGTAACACCACAGATAACACAGTGAGAACTCTCTGATTACAGATAATGTAGTAGTTACCTGCAGTCCTATGTAACACCACAGATAACACAATGATAGCTCTCTGATTACAGATAATGTAGCAGTGTCACCTGCAGTCCTATGTAACACCGCAGATAACACAATGATAGCTCTCTGATTACAGATAATGTAGCAGTGTCACCTGCAGTCCTATGTAACACCGCAGATAACAGTGATAACTCTCTGAGTACAGATAATGTAGTGGTGTTACCTGCAGTCCTATGTAACACCACAGATAACACAGTGATAACTCTCCGAGTACTCATAATGTAGTAGATGTTACCTGCAGTCCTATGTAACACATCACAAGATTGCCACTAGGTTAGATGATGGAGTCATTACCTGGAACGTCTCGTTGATTCCTTCTCCGCTTTGCGCTGACGTTTCGTAGTACAGGAACCCCCTGCTCTCCGCCCAGAGTCGCCCTTCACTCTCGTCCACACACCGATGTTTAGTGCAGTCAATCTGTAAAGTGACACATAGTGACCTTATGGGGGCGCTGTGTACATAGAGGAGTATAAACCCCCCAACCCCTGACTCTGCTACATGACGTCTGTGGTCGGATATCGCGCAGCCTCGGCAGTACACTGCAGGGGAGATGAACAACCCAATGTTATGGGATCGCGCCGCACGCACCTTGTTTGCACAGACCGCAAAGACGATATTCTCGATGTTCCCCTGCGGGCCCAGCTCCTGCTTCATCTCGGATATCCAGGCGTCCAGACTCTCGAAGGTCTCCTTCTGACAGACGTCGTACACCAGGATCACCCCCTGCGTGTCCTTGTAGAACTCGTTCCGGACCTTGGCGGGTGGGAAGAAGCGCAGGAGGGAACGTAAAGGCGCAAAACCGCAGCTACAGCTCCAACTCATGCCCCCACCCCGCCATCTGTCACCTACTCCTTCCACGGTCTTTGCTACTCTTCCTGGATTCTGTCCCTCTTCATGTTACTCAAGAGATTCCGCAGCAGCTGGGGCAACAGACATTCCCAGCTGCGGACGAGAACTCTAGGAAAAGTGATGGGAAGCTTCATGCTAATCCGTGATTGATAGACGGGGAGCTCCAAGATCTTCTGCAGCAGTATGTGTATTGTATATGGCCACAGCTGCTGTGGAAGCTCTTTGAGAAAAATGGGAGGAGCTTCTAGTGATTGACACGGGAATCCCACTTCTTTTTCAAAAAGAGATTCTAATATTTCGTGAACTTTTAAGCTTTTTTATCAGTTCATGTTCAAATAAATATGCCGATACATGGAAACCATCAGCAGGCAGGTTAGCCGATCTGGTCGGATCTCATTACAGATTCTGACAGCCAGAGCTTTATATTTCCGTCGATTGAGCATCTGGTCAATTCTTGTAGCGTAAAACGTGCCGAAAACACGCCTAATTCCCATAGTCAACGGGAGTCGTAATTACGCGCCCAAAAACGCGTCAAAAATACTTGTCCTTTAAAAAGCGCTTGCGTTGTTAACGCTTTACACGTCACTTTTTTTTTTAGGCCTAAGAAAATGGGAAGTGTGAGTTTTTTTTAAACTATTAGTTATTTCATTTCACCAGGCAATCGTTGGAGCGCTGATCCGATACTCTAGACTTTATCTGTGCTCTATTATTAAACCTTGCCTCCGGAAAGACTTAATAGTAGGGCACTGATGGCGGACCAGGAGGCTTTCAATAGGCCTCCGGCTGTCATGGCAACCGATCGGTACCCTGCGATTTCAATGCGGGGCAAGGCGATCAGGGGACAGAAGGAGCCCCCCCCCCTCTGTCTAACTGCTTAGATGCAGCGGTTGCTATTTACCGTGGCATCTGAGGGGTTAAACGGCCTGGGCTTAACGTTATCTCCGATCCCGGCCGTGGTGGGCGGGTGTCATCTGTTTGAACAGCTGGCACCCAGCCCTCTACTGCTGAGCTTGCGCCATCTTGGGGTAGCGCACATCTGACGGAACTGTATGTCGGATGTTGCTAAGGGGTTGAAGGCAGAAGCGGTGACTGCACAAGAAATGCTGTAAAATACAGGTCCTTAAAGGGGTGCTCCACTTGTTAGAAGGATCCAATGACAATAAACAGACCACAAAGTGTCCCTTTGCTAGGACCCCCAGCGATCAGCTGTGATCTGTGGGGAAACCTGGCAGTAAGTGTACAATTTCCCTGCAGCACAACCACAGGAGAGAATAAGTATTACACGGTGTCCATTCATATCTCACAATTCCCTAGTAGGGTGTATGGGAATGGGTTTTCTAAGCTGTACACCCCCTTTAATGGACAGTACATCAGTGATTATATAGTGACCCCACATTCTTATACCATACCTCATAGAAGAACGGGTGGCCGGCCATGTCGAATATATTAACCTTGATTTCCCGTTCTCTGATTTGCACTCTGAAAACGAGACAATGATCAGACACATCAGGGCCAGCAATCACCGGGACCTTGTATGCTGGACCCCGCAGGGCCTGATGTGGCGAGGGTGCCTGCTGCTCCCCTGGGTTATGGGGCCCGGTTGCAAATACATGTTTACACCAATACAATATGTAAATAATATCCATATCATTGGCGGTGATGATGTCATAATGCTCCCAGTATACAGGAGATCTCTGTTACACCTTTGCAGTATATCAGTGATGGCAGCACGTGGGCTCACAGGTGTAAATCTTGCGGTCCATTGTGCCACTCCCTCCTTCCGCCTAGTACTTGGATTAGAGGAGACATATTTGTCCAGTAGGTGGCAGCATCACATGAAACTACTTATAATATCCAGAGGAGGGAGAGGAGACTGGAGCCCGGGCAAGTGCGTATTCTAGAAGGGGGAAGGGAGGGCTTGTCAGCACTCTGGGGCACATGTGCAATTCGGGAGCCTTGTGGTTATCGCTGTATATACGGGCAGGCAGATATCGCTGTATATAGGGGCAGGCAGATATCGCAGTATATAGGGGCAGGCAGATATCGCAGTATATAGGGCAGGCAGATATCGCAGTATATAGGGGCAGGCAGATATCGCAGTATATAGGGGCAGGCAGATATCGCAGTATATAGGGGCAGGCAGATATAGCAGTATATAGGGGCAGGCAGATATAGCAGTATATAGGGGCAGGCAGATATAGCAGTATATAGGGGCAGGCAGATATAGCAGTATATAGGGGCAGACAGATATCGCAGTATATAGGGGCAGGCAGATATCGCAGTATATAGGGGCAGGCAGATATCGCAGTATATAGGGGCAGGCAGATATCGCAGTATATAGGGGCAGGCAGATATCGCAGTATATAGGGGCAGGCAGATATCGCAGTATATAGGGAAGGCAGATATCGCAGTATATAGGGCAGGCAGATATCGCAGTATATAGGGCAGGCAGATATCGCAGTATATAGGGGCAGGCAGATATCGCAGTATATAGGGGCAGGCAGATATCGCAGTATATAGGGGCAGGCAGATATCGCAGTATATAGGGGCAGGCAGATATCACAGTATATAGGGGCAGGCAGATATCGCAGTATATAGGGCAGGCAGATATCGCAGTATATAGGGGCAGGCAGATATCGCAGTATATAGGGGCAGGCAGATATCGCAGTATATAGGGGCAGGCAGATATAGCAGTATATAGGGGCAGGCAGATATAGCAGTATATAGGGGCAGGCAGATATAGCAGTATATAGGGGCAGACAGATATCGCAGTATATAGGGGCAGGCAGATATCGCAGTATATAGGGGCAGGCAGATATCGCAGTATATAGGGCAGGCAGATATCGCAGTATATAGGGCAGGCAGATATCGCAGTATATAGGGGCAGGCAGATATCGCAGTATATAGGGGCAGGCAGATATCGCAGTATATAGGGGCAGGCAGATATCGCAGTATATAGGGGCAGGCAGATATCGCAGTATATAGGGAAGGCAGATATCGCAGTATATAGGGGCAGGCAGATATCGCAGTATATAGGGCAGGCAGATATCGCAGTATATAGGGGCAGGCAGATATCGCAGTATATAGGGGCAGGCAGATATCGCAGTATATAGGGGCAGGCAGATATCGCTGTATATAGGGGCAGGCAGATATCGCTGTATATAGGGGCAGGCAGATATCGCAGTATATAGGGCAGGCAGATATCGCAGTATATAGGGCAGGCAGATATCGCAGTATATAGGGCAGGCAGATATCGCAGTATATAGGGGCAGGCAGATATCGCAGTATATAGGGGCAGGCAGATATCGCAGTATATAGGGGCAGGCAGATATCGCAGTATATAGGGGCAGGCAGATATCGCAGTATATAGGGGCAGGCAGATATCGCAGTATATAGGGGAAGGCAGATATCGCAGTATATAGGGCAGGCAGATATCGCAGTATATAGGGGCAGGCAGATATCGCAGTATATAGGGGCAGGCAGATATCACAGTATATAGGGGCAGGCAGATATCGCAGTATATAGGGGCAGGCAGATATCGCAGTATATAGGGCAGGCAGATATCGCAGTATATAGGGCAGGCAGATATCGCAGTATATAGGGCAGGCAGATATCGCAGTATATAGGGCAGGCAGATATCGCAGTATATAGGGCAGGCAGATATCGCAGTATATAGGGGCAGGCAGATATCGCAGTATATAGGGGCAGGCAGATATCGCAGTATATAGGGGCAGGCAGATATCGCAGTATATAGGGGCAGGCAGATATCGCAGTATATAGGGGCAGGCAGATATCGCAGTATATAGGGGCAGGCAGATATCGCAGTATATAGGGGCAGGCAGATATCGCAGTATATAGGGGCAGGCAGATATCGCAGTATATAGGGGCAGGCAGATATATCAATATATAGGGGCAGGCATATATAGCAGTATATAGAGGCAGGCAGATATAGCAGTATATAGGGGCAGGCAGATATAGCAGTATATAGGGGCAGGCAGATATAGCAGTATATAGGGGCAGGCAGATATAGCAGTATATAGGGGCAGGCAGATATCGCAGTATACAGGGGCAGGCAGATATAACAGTATACAGGGGCAGGCAGATATAACAGTATATAGGGGCAGGCAGATATCACCGTATATAGGGGCAGTCAGATATTGCAGTATATAGGGGCAGGCAGATATAGCCGTATATAGGGGCAGGCAGATATAGCAGTATATAGGGGCAGGCAGATATCGCAGTATATAGGGGCAAGCAGATATAGCAGTATACAGGGGCAGGCAGATATAACAGTATACAGGGGCAGGCAGATATAACAGTATATAGGGGCAGGCAGATATCACCGTATATAGGGGCAAGCAGATATAGCGGTATATAGGGGCAGGCAGATATAGCAGTATATAGAGGCAGGCAGATATCGCAGTATATAGGGGCAGGCAGATATCACAGTATATAGGGGCAGGCAGATATCGCAGTATATAGGGGCAGGCAGATATCGCAGTATATAGGGGCAGGCAGATATATCAATATATAGGGGCAGGCAGATATAGCAGTATATAGAGGCAGGCAGATATAGCAGTATATAGGGGCAGGCAGATATAGCAGTATATAGGGGCAGGCAGATATCGCAGTATATAGGGGCAGGCAGATATAGCAGTATATAGGGACAGGCAGATATAGCAGTATATAGGGGCAGGCAGATATCGCAGTATATAGGGGCAGGCAGATATTGCAGTATATAGGGGCAGGCAGATATCGCAGTATATAGGGGCAGGCAGATATCGCAGTATATAGGGCAGGCAGATATCGCAGTATATAGGGGCAGGCAGATATCACAGTATATAGGGGCAGGCAGATATCGCAGTATATAGGGGCAGGCAGATATCGCAGTATATAGGGGCAGGCAGATATCGCAGTATATAGGGTCAGGCAGATATCGCAGTATATAGGGTCAGGCAGATATCGCAGTATATAGGGGCAGGCAGATATCACAGTATATAGGGGCAGGCAGATATCACAGTATATAGGGGCAGGCAGATATCGCAGTATATAGGGGCAGGCAGATATATCAATATACAGGGGCAGGCAGATATAGCAGTATATAGAGGCAGGCAGATATCGCAGTATATAGGGGCAGGCAGATATAGCAGTATATAGGGGCAGGCAGATATAGCAGTATATAGGGGCAGGCAGATATCGCAGTATATAGGGACAAGCATATATATAAGTATATAGAAGCAGGCAGATATTGCCGTATATAGGGGCAGGCAGATATCGCCGTATATAGGGACAAGCAGATATAGCAGTATATAGAAGCAGGCAGATATTGCCGTATATAGGGGCAGGCAGATATCGCCGTATATAGGGGCAGGCAGATATCGCAGTATATAGGGCAGGCAGATATAGCAATATATAGGGTAAGGCAGATATCGCAGTATATAGGGGCAGGCAGATAACGCTGTATATAGGAGCAGGCAGATATTGCAGTAATAAAAACATGTGACTTTTTCTCCCTCATTCCTATAAAAGGTCGGAGTGTAGCCCCCGCTTTACTGACAGGTCATGGAGGATTTCATACTTACTTAGTGACCCCGTAATCAATCCCGATAGTCGTCTGATATTTGGGGACGAATCTCTTTTCGCAGTAACGCTTTATAATGCAGCTCTAGGGAGGAGTAAATATACGCACATTAGTCCTCTGTGTCACTCCTAGGTACATACACAACACCCAAAACTGATCATCATACAGGGTGGATCACATCCGGATTATAAGGTGATATCTATACTGAAACATTGTAACAAGCTCTTCAGCAGTGAGCAGAGAGGTTTTCAGCTTCTTTGAATGTGAACAAAAAAGGTTTCCATTCACTAACAGAAAGCACAGATCTTGAAACTGATGAATAATTAAAACGTATGTTAAAAAGTGCAGAACTTTTCATTATACAAGAATAACAGCATATGTTTACAGGCGAGCCACTTATATAAATATATATTACATTACTTATCCTTTACTGATCCTGAATTACATCCTGTATTATACTCCAGAGCTGCACTCACTATTCTCCTAGTGAAGTCACTGTGTACATACATTACTTATCCTGTACTGATCCTGAGTTACATCCTGTATTATACTCCAGAGCCGCACTCACTATTCTGCTGGTGGAGTCACTGTGTACATACATTACATTACTTATCCTGTACTGATCCTGAGTTACAGCCTGTATTATACTCCAGAGCTGCACTCACTATTCTCCTAGTGAAGTCACTGTGTACATACATTACTTATCCTGTACTGATCCTGAGTTACATCCTGTATTATACTCCAGAGCTGCACTCACTATTCTGCTGGTGGAGTCACTGTGTACAAACATTACATTACTTATCCTGTACTGGTCCTGAGTTACATCCTGTATTATACACCAGAGCTGTACACACTATTCTGCTGGTGGAGTCACTGTGTACATACATTACTTATCCTGTACTGATCCTGAGTTACATCCTGTATTATACTCCAGAGCTGCACTCACTATTCTGCTGGTGGAGTCACTGTGTACCTACATTACATTACTTATCCTGTACTGATCCTGAGTTACATCCTGTATTATACTCCAGAGCTGCACTCACTATTCTGCTGGTGGAGTCACTGTGTACATACATTACATTACTTATCCTGTACTGATCCTGAGTTATATCCTGTATTATACTCCAGAGCTGCACTCACTATTCTGCTGGTGGAGTCACTGTGTACATATATTACATTACTTATCCTGTACTGATCCTGAGTTACATCCTGTATTATACTCCAGAGCTGCACTCACTATTCTGCTGGTGGAGTCACTGTGTACATACATTACATTACTTATCCTGCACTGATCCTGAGTTACATCCTGTATTATACTCCAGAGCTGCACTCACTATTCTGCTGGTGGAGTCACTGTGTACATATATTACATTACTTATCCTGTACTGATCCTGAGTTACATCCTGTATTATACTCCAGAGCTGCACTCACTATTCTGCTGGTGGAGTCACCGTGTACATACATTACATTACTTATCCTGTACTGATCCTGAGTTACATCCTGTATTATACTCCAGAGCTGCACACACTATTCTGCTGGTGGAGTCACTGTGTACATACATTACTTATCCTGTACTGATCCTGAGTTATATCCTGTATTCTACTCCAGAGCTGTGCTCACTATTCTGCTGGTGGAGTCACTGTGTACATACATTACATTACTTATCCTGTACTGATCCTGAGTTACATCCTGTATTCTACTCCAGAGCTGTGCTCACTATTCTGCTGGTGGAGTCACTGTGTACATTCATTTCAATCCACACTGTGCTCCCATAACAGAGCCAGCCACATAGTATAAGCCACACAAAGCTCCACATAGTATTGCCAGCCATAGCGCTCCCCACAACCGTGCATGCTACACTGTGCCCCCATTGCAGCCACACAGTGCACTGTTATGGGTGAAGAATGTGTTGCTGGCTCTAATATATGCGGCAAACAGCTGTATACGTGTACTATTGGTACTTACCTGTCTTACCTGCGCCACTCCTCTTATCTCCTGCATTATTTTTTTAATAAACCGTTCGGTCAGTGTGTTTGGTGTAACTTTATAATCAGTTTTTATTAAAACATTGTATAACTTTTTTTTAGATAGCGCTGCTGTGTATTCTCTATACGTAGAGGCTGTATGGAGAGCTAAATCCGGTTCCCGTCAGATCCGCGGGACTGACGGGTTCAGTGACAGCGGGTCACTGCATAATACAGAGAAACGATATCTAAAAAAGTAAAAGGAATTTTTAATAAAAACGAATTATAAAGTTACACCAAACGAAAAAAACAACGCCCCTCAAAGGCGTACAAAGGAGCAGACACCAGGGGGCGCTCACATGTATCTTCCATAATCTGCACTGATTTCTATGATCAGTGCGGGAAGAGAGGAAGGATTCGACATCAAATGAGGACACCCCGTTCTCCGCATCATACGGCTGTGATCCTACTGTGTGCACTACAATCCCAGCAAGAAGTTGTGCATACTGGACAAGCCAAACTGACGGGAGGTCTTGTGGGTGGATCATGACATGTTCCTCGGCCGCCGTCTCTTACCTTTCCCACCTCGGCGTTGCCCATACTGATGACTTTGATGCGCAGCGCCTTGCGGTTCTCTTTTCTCTTCTGTAAGTTGGTCTCCATCGCTGCGTTAGAGGCAGAAAACGTATAGAATGACCGAAGAAGAGAACGGCGGTGTGCGGGTGTACAGCACCAACCTATAGAGACAGATGTATGAAACATATGTCAAGCTATATAGTGTATATAGAGATCATAGCCCTATATATCCTGTATCGTACGCTGTATGTAGAGCTGAGCGCTGTATATCCTGTATATTACACTGTATGTATAGAGCTGAGCCCTGTATATCCTGTATATTACACTGTATGTATAGAGCCGAGCGCCGTATATCCTGTATATTACACTGTATGTATAGAGCTGAGCGCTGTATATCCTGTATATTACACTGTATGTATAGAGCTGAGCGCTGTATATCCTGTATATTACACTGTATGTATAGAGCTGAGCGCTGTATATCCTGTATATTACACTGTATGTATAGAGCTGAGCCCTGTATATCCTGTATATTACACTGTATGTATAGAGCCGAGCGCCGTATATCCTGTATATTACACTGTATGTATAGAGCCGAGCGCTGTATATCCTGTATATTACACTGTATGTATAGAGCTGAGCGCTGTATATCCTGTATATTACACTGTATGTATAGAGCTGAGCGCTGTATATCCTGTATATTACACTGTATGTATAGAGCTGAGCCCTGTATATCCTGTATATTACACTGTATGTATAGAGCTGAGCCCTATATATCCTGTATTGTACGCTGTATGTAGAGCTGAGCGCTGTATATCCTGTATATTACACTGTATGTATAGAGCTGAGCCCTGTATATCCTGTATATTACACTGTATGTATAGAGCTGAGCCCTGTATATCCTGTATATTACACTGTATGTATAGAGCTGAGCCCTGTATATCCTGTATATTACACTGTATGTATAGAGCTGAGCGCTGTATATCCTGTATATTACACTGTATGTATAGAGCTGAGCGCTGTATATCCTGTATATTACACTGTATGTATAGAGCTGAGCCCTGTATATCCTGTATATTACACTGTATGTATAGAGCTGAGCGCTGTATATCCTGTATATTACACTGTATGTATAGAGCTGAGCCCTGTATATCCTGTATATTACACTGTATGTAGAGCTGAGCGCTGTATATCCTGTATATTACACTGTATGTATAGAGTTGAGCGCTGTATATCCTGTATATTACACTGTATGTATAGAGCTGAGCCCTGTATATCCTGTATATTACACTGTATGTATAGAGCTGAGCCCTGTATATCCTGTATATTACACTGTATGTATAGAGCTGAGCCCTGTATATCCTGTATATTACACTGTATGTATAGAGCTGAGCCCTGTATATCCTGTATATTACACTGTATGTATAGAGCTGAGCCCTGTATATCCTGTATATTACACTGTATGTATAGAGCTGAGCGCTGTATATCCTGTATATTACACTGTATGTAGAGCTGAGCGCTGTATATCCTGTATATTACACTGTATGTATATCATGTATATTACACTGTATGTATAGAGCTGAGCGCTGTATATCCTGTATATTACACTGTATGTATAGAGCTGAGCGCTGTATATCCTGTATATTACACTGTATGTATAGAGCTGAGCCCTGTATATCCTGTATATTAAGCTGTATGTATAGAGCTGAGCGCTGTATATCCTGTATATTACACTGTATGTATAGAGCTGAGCGCTGTATATCCTGTATATTACACTGTATGTATAGAGCTGAGCCCTGTATATCCTGTATATTACACTGTATGTATAGAGCTGAGCGCTGTATATCCTGTATATTACACTGTATGTATAGAGCTGAGCCCTGTATATCCTGTATATTACACTGTATGTATAGAGCTGAGCCCTGTATATCCTGTATATTACACTGTATGTATAGAGCTGAGCGCTGTATATCCTGTATCGTACGCTGTATGTAGAGCTGAGCGCTGTATATCCTGTATATTACACTGTATGTATAGAGCTGAGCCCTGTATATCCTGTATATTACACTGTGTATAGAGCTGAGCCCTGTATATCCTGTATATTACGCTGTATGTATAGAGCTGAGCCCTGTATATCCTGTATATTACACTGTATGTATAGAGCTGAGCGCTGTATATCCTGTATATTACACTGTATGTATAGAGCTGAGCCCTGTATATCCTGTATATTACACTGTATGTATAGAGCTGAGCCCTGTATATCCTGTATATTACACTGTATGTATAGAGCTGAGCGCTGTATATCCTGTATATTACACTGTATGTAGAGCTGAGCGCTGTATATCCTGTATATTACACTGTATGTATAGAGCTGAGCGCTGTATATCCTGTATATTACACTGTATGTATAGAGCTGAGCGCTGTATATCCTGTATATTACACTGTATGTATAGAGCTGAGCCCTGTATATCCTGTATATTACACTGTATGTATAGAGCTGAGCGCTGTATATCCTGTATATTACACTGTATGTATAGAGCTGAGCGCTGTATATCCTGTATATTACACTGTATGTATAGAGCTGAGCTGTATATCCTGTATATTACACTGTATGTATAGAGCTGAGCCCTGTATATCCTGTATATTACACTGTATGTATAGAGCTGAGCGCTGTATATCCTGTATATTACACTGTATGTATAGAGCTGAGCGCTGTATATCCTGTATATTACACTGTATGTATAGAGCTGAGCGCTGTATATCCTGTATATTACACTGTATGTATAGAGCTGAGCCCTGTATATCCTGTATATTACACTGTATGTATAGAGCTGAGCCCTGTATATCCTGTATATTACACTGTATGTATAGAGCTGAGCGCTGTATATCCTGTATATTACACTGTATGTATAGAGCTGAGCGCTGTATATCCTGTATATTACACTGTATGTATAGAGCTGAGCGCTGTATATCCTGTATATTACACTGTATGTATAGAGCTGAGCCCTGTATATCCTGTATATTACACTGTATGTATAGAGCTGAGCCCTGTATATCCTGTATATTACACTGTATGTATAGAGCTGAGCGCTGTATATCCCGTATATTACACTGTATGTATAGAGCTGAGCGCTGTATATCCTGTATATTACACTGTATGTATAGAGCTGAGCCCTGTATATCCTGTATATTACACTGTATGTATAGAGCTGAGCGCTGTATATCCTGTATATTACACTGTATGTATAGAGCTGAGCCCTGTATATCCTGTATATTACACTGTATGTATAGAGCTGAGCGCTGTATATCCTGTATATTACACTGTATGTATAGAGCTGAGCGCTGTATATCCTGTATATTACACTGTATGTATAGAGCTGAGCGCTGT
The DNA here is from genome assembly GCF_050947455.1 of Rhinoderma darwinii. Lineage (NCBI taxonomy): Eukaryota > Metazoa > Chordata > Amphibia > Anura > Rhinodermatidae > Rhinoderma > Rhinoderma darwinii. The sequence continues at coordinate 13,480,776 of NC_134690.1, read as the reverse complement.
ATATCCTGTATATTACACTGTATGTATAGAGCTGAGCGCTGTATATCCTGTATATTACACTGTATGTATAGAGCTGAGCCCTGTATATCCTGTATATTACACTGTATGTATAGAGCTGAGCTGTATATCCTGTATATTACACTGTATGTATAGAGCTGAGCCCTGTATATCCTGTATATTACACTGTATGTATAGAGCTGAGCCCTGTATATCCTGTATATTACACTGTATGTATAGAGCTGAGCCCTGTATATCCTGTATATTACACTGTATGTATAGAGCTGAGCGCTGTATATCCTGTATATTACACTGTATGTATAGAGCTGAGCTGTATATCCTGTATATTACACTGTATGTATAGAGCTGAGCCCTGTATATCCTGTATATTACACTGTATGTATAGAGCTGAGCCCTGTATATCCTGTATATTACACTGTATGTATAGAGCTGAGCGCTGTATATCCTGTATATTACACTGTATGTATAGAGCTGAGCGCTGTATATCCTGTATATTACACTGTATGTATAGAGCTGAGCCCTGTATATCCTGTATATTACACTGTATGTATAGAGCTGAGCCCTGTATATCCTGTATATTACACTGTATGTATAGAGCTGAGCCCTGTATATCCTGTATATTACACTGTATGTATAGAGCTGAGCCCTGTATATCCTGTATATTACACTGTATGTATAGAGCTGAGCCCTGTATATCCTGTATATTACACTGTATGTATAGAGCTGAGCCCTGTATATCCTGTATATTACACTGTATGTATAGAGCTGAGCGCTGTATATCCTGTATATTACACTGTATGTATAGAGCTGAGCGCTGTATATCCTGTATATTACACTGTATGTATAGAGCTGAGCCCTGTATATCCTGTATATTACACTGTATGTATAGAGCTGAGCCCTGTATATCCTGTATATTACACTGTATGTATAGAGCTGAGCGCTGTATATCCTGTATATTACACTGTATGTATAGAGTTGAGCGCTGTATATCCTGTATATTACACTGTATGTATAGAGCTGAGCCCTGTATATCCTGTATATCACACTGTATGTATAGAGCTGAGCCCTGTATATCCTGTATATCACACTGTATGTATAGAGCTGAGCCCTGTATATCCTGTATATTACACTGTATGTATAGAGCGGAGCCCTGTATATCCTGTATATTACACTGTATGTATAGAGCTGAGCGCTGTATATCCTGTATATTACACTGTATGTATAGAGCTGAGCGCTGTATATCCTGTATATTACACTGTATGTATAGAGCTGAGCTGTATATCCTGTATATTACACTGTATGTATAGAGCTGAGCGCTGTATATCCTGTATATTACACTGTATGTATAGAGCTGAGCCCTGTATATCCTGTATATTACACTGTATGTATAGAGCTGAGCCCTGTATATCCTGTATATTACACTGTATGTATAGAGCTGAGCTGTATATCCTGTATATTACACTGTATGTATAGAGCTGAGCCCTGTATATCCTGTATATTACACTGTATGTATAGAGCTGAGCCCTGTATATCCTGTATATTACACTGTATGTATAGAGCTGAGCCCTGTATATCCTGTATATTACACTGTATGTATAGAGCTGAGCGCTGTATATCCTGTATATTACACTGTATGTATAGAGCTGAGCGCTGTATATCCTGTATATTACACTGTATGTATAGAGCTGAGCGCTGTATATCCTGTATATTACACTGTATGTATAGAGCTGAGCGCTGTATATCCTGTATATTACACTGTATGTATAGAGCTGAGCCCTGTATATCCTGTATATTACACTGTATGTATAGAGCTGAGCCCTGTATATCCTGTATATTACACTGTATGTATAGAGCTGAGCCCTGTATATCCTGTATATTACACTGTATGTATAGAGCTGAGCCCTGTATATCCTGTATATTACACTGTATGTATAGAGCTGAGCGCTGTATATCCTGTATATTACACTGTATGTATAGAGCTGAGCGCTGTATATCCTGTATATTACACTGTATGTATAGAGCTGAGCCCTGTATATCCTGTATATTACACTGTATGTATAGAGCTGAGCGCTGTATATCCTGTATATTACACTGTATGTATAGAGCTGAGCCCTGTATATCCTGTATATTAAGCTGTATGTATAGAGCGGAGCCCTGTATATCCTGTATATTACACTGTATGTATAGAGCTGAGCGCTGTATATCCTGTATATTACACTGTATGTATAGAGCTGAGCCCTGTATATCCTGTATATTACACTGTATGTATAGAGCTGAGCGCTGTATATCCTGTATATTACACTGTATGTATAGAGCTGAGCGCTGTATATCCTGTATATTACACTGTATGTATAGAGCTGAGCGCTGTATATCCTGTATATTACACTGTATGTATAGAGCTGAGCCCTGTATATCCTGTATATTACACTGTATGTATAGAGCTGAGCCCTGTATATCCTGTATATTACACTGTATGTATAGAGCTGAGCCCTGTATATCCTGTATATTACACTGTATGTATAGAGCTGAGCCCTGTATATCCTGTATATTACACTGTATGTATAGAGCTGAGCCCTGTATATCCTGTATATTACACTGTATGTATAGAGCTGAGCGCTGTATATCCTGTATATTACACTGTATGTATAGAGCTGAGCGCTGTATATCCTGTATATTACACTGTATGTATAGAGCTGAGCGCTGTATATCCTGTATATTACACTGTATGTATAGAGCTGAGCGCTGTATATCCTGTATATTACACTGTATGTATAGAGCTGAGCGCTGTATATCCTGTATATTACACTGTATGTATAGAGCTGAGCACTGTATATCCTGTATATTACACTGTATGTATAGAGCTGAGCCCTGTATATCCTGTATATTACACTGTATGTATAGAGCTGAGCGCTGTATATCCTGTATATTACACTGTATGTATAGAGCTGAGCCCTGTATATCCTGTATATTACGCTGTATGTATAGAGCTGAGCGCTGTATATCCTGTATATTACACTGTATGTATAGAGCTGAGCGCTGTATATCCTGTATATTACACTGTATGTATAGAGCTGAGCCCTGTATATCCTGTATATTACACTGTATGTATAGAGCTGAGCCCTGTATATCCTGTATATTACACTGTATGTATAGAGCTGAGCGCTGTATATCCTGTATATTACACTGTATGTATAGAGCTGAGCCCTGTATATCCTGTATATTACACTGTATGTATAGAGCTGAGCTGTATATCCTGTATATTACACTGTATGTATAGAGCTGAGCCCTGTATATCCTGTATATTACACTGTATGTATAGAGCTGAGCCCTGTATATCCTGTATATTACACTGTATGTATAGAGCTGAGCGCTGTATATCCTGTATATTACACTGTATGTACAGAGCTGAGCGCTGTATATCCTGTATATTACGCTGTATGTATAGAGCTGAGCCCTGTATATCCTGTATATCACACTGTATGTATAGAGCTGAGCGCTGTATATCCTGTATATTACGCTGTATGTATAGAGCTGAGCCCTGTATATCCTGTATATTACACTGTATGTATAGAGCTGAGCCCTGTATATCCTGTATATTACACTGTATGTATAGAGCTGAGCCCTGTATATCCTGTATATTACACTGTATGTATAGAGCTGAGCGCTGTATATCCTGTATATTACACTGTATGTATAGAGCTGAGCCCTGTATATCCTGTATATTACACTGTGTATAGAGCTGAGCCCTGTATATCCTGTATATTACGCTGTATGTATAGAGCTGAGCGCTGTATATTACACTGTATGTAGAGCTGAGCGCTGTATATCCTGTATATTACACTGTATGTATAGAGCTGAGCGCTGTATATCCTGTATATTACAGTGTATGTATAGAGCTGAGCCCTGTATATCCTGTATATTACACTGTATGTATAGAGCTGAGCCCTGTATATCCTGTATATTACACTGTATGTATAGAGCTGAGCGCTGTATATCCTGTATATTACGCTGTATGTATAGAGCTGAGCGCTGTATATCCTGTATATTACACTGTGTGTATAGAGCTGAGCCCTGTATATCCTGTATATTACACTGTATGTATAGAGCTGAGCCCTGTATATCCTGTATATTACACTGTATGTATAGAGCTGAGCCCTGTATATCCTGTATATTACACTGTATGTATAGAGCTGAGCGCTGTATATCCTGTATATTACACTGTATGTATAGAGCTGAGCGCTGTATATCCTGTATATTACACTGTATGTATAGAGCTGAGCGCTGTATATCCTGTATATTACACTGTATGTATAGAGCTGAGCCCTGTATATCCTGTATATTACACTGTATGTATAGAGCTGAGCCCTGTATATCCTGTATATTACACTGTATGTATAGAGCTGAGCTGTATATCCTGTATATTACACTGTATGTATAGAGCTGAGCCCTGTATATCCTGTATATTACACTGTATGTATAGAGCTGAGCGCTGTATATTACACTGTATGTATAGAGCTGAGCGCTGTATATCCTGTATATTACACTGTATGTATAGAGCTGAGCCCTGTATATTACACTGTATGTATAGAGCTGAGCGCTGTATATCCTGTATATTACACTGTATGTATAGAGCTGAGCGCTGTATATCCTGTATATTACACTGTATGTATAGAGCTGAGCCCTGTATATCCTGTATATTACACTGTATGTATAGAGCTGAGCGCTGTATATCCTGTATATTACACTGTATGTATAGAGCTGAGCGCTGTATATCCTGTATATTACACTGTATGTATAGAGCTGAGCCCTGTATATCCTGTATATTACACTGTATGTATAGAGCTGAGCCCTGTATATCCTGTATATTACACTGTATGTATAGAGCTGAGCCCTGTATATCCTGTATATTACACTGTATGTATAGAGCTGAGCCCTGTATATCCTGTATATTACACTGTATGTATAGAGCTGAGCCCTGTATATCCTGTATATTACACTGTATGTAGAGCTGAGCGCTGTATATCCTGTATATTACACTGTATGTATAGAGCCGAGCGCCGTATATCCTGTATATTACACTGTATGTATAGAGCTGAGCCCTGTATATCCTGTATATTACACTGTATGTATAGAGCTGAGCGCTGTATATTACACTGTATGTATAGAGCAGAGCGCTGTATATCCTGTATATTACACTGTATGTATAGAGCTGAGCCCTGTATATCCTGTATATTACACTGTATGTATAGAGCTGAGCCCTGTATATCCTGTATATTACACTGTATGTATAGAGCTGAGCCCTGTATATCCTGTATATTACACTGTATGTATAGAGCTGAGCCCTGTATATCCTGTATATTACACTGTATGTATAGAGCTGAGCGCTGTATATCCTGTATATTACACTGTATGTATAGAGCTGAGCGCTGTATATCCTGTATATTACACTGTATGTATAGAGCTGAGCGCTGTATATCCCGTATATTACACTGTATGTAGAGCTGAGCGCTGTATATCCTGTATATTACACTGTATGTATAGAGCTGAGCGCTGTATATCCTGTATATTACACTGTATGTATAGAGCTGAGCGCTGTATATCCTGTATATTACACTGTGTGTATAGAGCTGAGCCCTGTATATCCTGTATATTACACTGTATGTATAGAGCTGAGCGCTGTATATCCTGTATATTACACTGTATGTAGAGCTGAGCGCTGTATATCCTGTATATTACACTGTATGTATAGAGCTGAGCGCTGTATATCCTGTATATTACACTGTATGTATAGAGCTGAGCCCTGTATATCCTGTATATTACACTGTATGTATAGAGCTGAGCCCTGTATATCCTGTATATCACACTGTATGTATAGAGCTGAGCCCTGTATATCCTGTATATTACACTGTATGTATAGAGCTGAGCGCTGTATATCCTGTATATTACACTGTATGTATAGAGCTGAGCCCTGTATATCCTGTATATTACACTGTATGTATAGAGTTGAGCGCTGTATATCCTGTATATTACACTGTATGTATAGAGCTGAGCCCTGTATATCCTGTATATTACACTGTATGTATAGAGCTGAGCCCTGTATATCCTGTATATTACACTGTATGTATAGAGCTGAGCGCTGTATATTACACTGTATGTATAGAGCTGAGCCCTGTATATCCTGTATATTACACTGTATGTATAGAGCTGAGCCCTGTATATCCTGTATATTACACTGTATGTATAGAGCTGAGCGCTGTATATCCTGTATATTACACTGTATGTATAGAGTTGAGCCCTGTATATCCTGTATATTACACTGTATGTATAGAGCTGAGCCCTGTATATCCTGTATATTACACTGTATGTATAGAGCTGAGCCCTGTATATCCTGTATATTACACTGTATGTATAGAGCTGAGCGCTGTATATCCTGTATATTACACTGTATGTATAGAGCTGAGCCCTGTATATCCTGTATATTACACTGTATGTATAGAGCTGAGCGCTGTATATCCTGTATATTACACTGTATGTATAGAGCTGAGCCCTGTATATCCTGTATATTACACTGTATGTATAGAGCTGAGCGCTGTATATCCTGTATATTACACTGTATGTATAGAGCAGAGCGCTGTATATCCTGTATATTACACTGTATGTATAGAGCTGAGCGCTGTATATCCTGTATATTACACTGTATGTATAGAGCTGAGCGCTGTATATCCTGTATATTACACTGTATGTATAGAGTTGAGCGCTGTATATCCTGTATATTACACTGTATGTATAGAGCTGAGCGATGTATATCCTGTATGTTACACTGTATGTATAGAGCTGAGCGCTGTATATCCTGTATATTACACTGTATGTATAGAGCTGAGCCCTGTATATCCTGTATATTACACTGTATGTATAGAGCTGAGCGCTGTATATCCTGTATATTACACTGTATGTATAGAGCTGAGCGCTGTATATCCTGTATATTACACTGTATGTATAGAGCTGTGCGCTGTATATCCTGTATATTACACTGTATGTATAGAGCTGAGCGCTGTATATCCTGTATATTACACTGTGTGTATAGAGCTGAGCCCTGTATATCCTGTATATTACACTGTATGTATAGAGCTGAGCCCTGTATATCCTGTATATTACACTGTATGTATAGAGCTGAGCGCTGTATATCCTGTATATTACACTGTATGTATAGAGCTGAGCCCTGTATATCCTGTATATTACACTGTATGTATAGAGCTGAGCGCTGTATATCCTGTATATTACACTGTATGTATAGAGCTGAGCCCTGTATATCCTGTATATTACACTGTATGTATAGAGCTGGCGCTGTATATCCTGTATATCACACTGTATGTATAGAGCTGAGCCCTGTATATCCTGTATATTACACTGTATGTATAGAGCTGAGCGCTGTATATCCTGTATATTACACTGTATGTATAGAGCTGAGCGCTGTATATCCTGTATATTACACTGTATGTATAGAGCTGAGCGCTGTATATCCTGTATATTACACTGTATGTATAGAGCTGAGCCCTGTATATCCTGTATATTACACTGTATGTATAGAGCTGAGCGCTGTATATCCTGTATATTACACTGTATGTATAGAGCTGAGCGCTGTATATCCTGTATATTACACTGTATGTATAGAGCTGAGCGCTGTATATCCTGTATATTACACTGTATGTATAGAGCTGAGCCCTGTATATCCTGTATATTACACTGTATGTATAGAGCTGAGCCCTGTATATCCTGTATATTACACTGTATGTATAGAGCTGAGCGCTGTATATCCTGTATATTACACTGTATGTATAGAGCTGAGCCCTGTATATCCTGTATATTACACTGTATGTATAGAGCTGAGCCCTGTATATCCTGTATATTACACTGTATGTATAGAGCTGAGCCCTGTATATCCTGTATATTACACTGTATGTATAGAGCTGAGCGCTGTATATCCTGTATATTACACTGTATGTATAGAGCTGAGCGCTGTATATCCTGTATATTACACTGTATGTATAGAGCTGAGCCCTGTATATCCTGTATATTACACTGTATGTATAGAGCTGAGCGCTGTATATCCTGTATATTAAGCTGTATGTATAGAGCTGAGCGCTGTATATCCTGTATATTACACTGTATGTATAGAGCTGAGCGCTGTATATCCTGTATATTACACTGTATGTAGAGCTGAGCGCTGTATATCCTGTATATTACACTGTATGTATAGAGCTGAGCGCTGTATATCCTGTATATTACACTGTATGTATAGAGCTGAGCGCTGTATATCCTGTATATTACACTGTGTGTATAGAGCTGAGCCCTGCATATCCTGTATATTACACTGTATGTATAGAGCTGAGCCCTGTATATCCTGTATATTACACTGTATGTATAGAGCTGAGCCCTGTATATCCTGTATATTACACTGTATGTATAGAGCTGAGCCCTGTATATCCTGTATATTACACTGTATGTATAGAGCTGAGCCCTGTATATCCTGTATATTACACTGTATGTATAGAGCTGAGCGCTGTATATCCTGTATATTACAGTGTATGTATAGAGCTGAGCGCTGTATATCCTGTATATTACACTGTATGTATAGAGCTGAGCCCTGTATATCCTGTATATTACGCTGTATCTATAGAGCTGAGCCCTGTATATCCTGTATATTACACTGTATGTATAGAGCTGAGCCCTGTATATCCTGTATATTACACTGTATGTATAGAGCTGAGCGCTGTATATCCTGTATATTACACTGTATGTATAGAGCTGAGCGCTGTATATCCTGTATATTACACTGTATGTATAGAGCTGAGCCCTGTATATCCTGTATATTACACTGTATGTATAGAGCTGAGCCCTGTATATCCTGTATATCACACTGTATGTATAGAGCTGAGCGCTGTATATCCTGTATATTACGCTGTATGTATAGAGCTGAGCCCTGTATATCCTGTATATTACACTGTATGTAGAGCTGAGCGCTGTATATCCTGTATATTACACTGTATGTATAGAGCTGAGCGCTGTATATCCTGTATATTACACTGTATGTATAGAGCTGAGCCCTGTATATCCTGTATATTACACTGTATGTATAGAGCTGAGCGCTGTATATCCTGTATATTACACTGTATGTATAGAGCTGAGCGCTGTATATCCTGTATATTACACTGTATGTATAGAGCTGAGCCCTGTATATCCTGTATATTACACTGTATGTATAGAGCTGAGCGCTGTATATCCTGTATATTACACTGTATGTATAGAGCTGAGCCCTGTATATCCTGTATATTACACTGTATGTATAGAGCTGAGCGCTGTATATCCTGTATATTACACTGTATGTAGAGCTGAGCGCTGTATATCCTGTATATTACACTGTATGTATAGAGCTGAGCGCTGTATATCCTGTATATTACACTGTATGTATAGAGCTGAGCGCTGTATATCCTGTATATTACACTGTATGTATAGAGCTGAGCCCTGTATATCCTGTATATTACACTGTATGTATAGAGCTGAGCCCTGTATATCCTGTATATTACACTGTATGTATAGAGCTGAGCGCTGTATATCCTGTATATTACACTGTATGTATAGAGCTGAGCGCTGTATATCCTGTATATTACACTGTATGTATAGAGCTGAGCGCTGTATATCCTGTATATTACACTGTATGTATAGAGCTGAGCGCTGTATATCCTGTATATTACACTGTATGTATAGAGCTGAGCCCTGTATATCCTGTATATTACACTGTGTGTATAGAGCTGAGCGCTGTATATCCTGTATATTACACTGTATGTATAGAGCTGAGCCCTGTATATCCTGTATATTACACTGTATGTATAGAGCTGAGCCCTGTATATCCTGTATATTACACTGTATGTATAGAGCTGAGCCCTGTATATCCTGTATATTACACTGTATGTATAGAGCTGAGCGCCGTATATCCTGTATATTACACTGTATGTATAGAGCTGAGCCCTGTATATCCTGTATATTACACTGTATGTATAGAGCTGAGCGCTGTATATCCTGTATATTACACTGTATGTATAGAGCTGAGCGCTGTATATCCTGTATATTACACTGTATGTATAGAGCTGAGCGCTGTATATCCTGTATATTACACTGTATGTATAGAGCTGAGCGCTGTATATCCTGTATATTACACTGTATGTATAGAGCTGAGCGCTGTATATCCTGTATATTAAGCTGTATGTATAGAGCTGAGCGCTGTATATCCTGTATATTACACTGTATGTATAGAGCTGAGCGCTGTATATCCTGTATATTACACTGTATGTATAGAGCTGAGCCCTGTATATCCTGTATATTACACTGTATGTATAGAGCTGAGCCCTGTATATCCTGTATATTACACTGTATGTATAGAGCGGAGCCCTGTATATCCTGTATATTACACTGTATGTATAGAGCTGAGCGCTGTATATCCTGTATATTACACTGTATGTATAGAGCTGATCCCCGTATATCCTGTATATTACACTGTATGTATAGAGCGGAGCCCTGTATATCCTGTATATTACACTGTATGTATAGAGCTGAGCGCTGTATATCCTGTATATTACACTGTATGTATAGAGCTGAGCCCTGTATATCCTGTATATTACACTGTATGTATAGAGCTGAGCCCTGTATATCCTGTATATTACACTGTATGTATAGAGCTGAGCCCTGTATATCCTGTATATTACACTGTATGTATAGAGCTGAGCCCTGTATATCCTGTATATTACACTGTATGTAGAGCTGAGCGCTGTATATCCTGTATATTACACTGTATGTATAGAGCCGAGCGCCGTATATCCTGTATATTACACTGTATGTATAGAGCTGAGCGCTGTATATCCTGTATATTACACTGTATGTATAGAGCTGAGCGCTGTATATCCTGTATATTACACTGTATGTATAGAGCTGAGCCCTGTATATCCTGTATATTACACTGTATGTATAGAGCTGAGCCCTGTATATCCTGTATATTACACTGTATGTATAGAGCTGAGCGCTGTATATTACACTGTATGTATAGAGCAGAGCGCTGTATATCCTGTATATTACACTGTATGTATAGAGCTGAGCCCTGTATATCCTGTATATTACACTGTATGTATAGAGCTGAGCCCTGTATATCCTGTATATTACACTGTATGTATAGAGCTGAGCGCTGTATATCCTGTATATTACACTGTATGTATAGAGTTGAGCCCTGTATATCCTGTATATTACACTGTATGTATAGAGCTGAGCGCTGTATATCCTGTATATTACACTGTATGTAGAGCTGAGCGCTGTATATCCTGTATATTACACTGTATGTATAGAGCCGAGCGCCGTATATCCTGTATATTACACTGTATGTATAGAGCTGAGCCCTGTATATCCTGTATATTACACTGTATGTATAGAGCTGAGCCCTGTATATCCTGTATATTACACTGTATGTATAGAGCAGAGCGCTGTATATCCTGTATATTACACTGTATGTATAGAGCTGAGCGCTGTATATCCTGTATATTACACTGTATGTATAGAGCTGAGCGCTGTATATCCTGTATATTACACTGTATGTATAGAGCTGAGCTGTATATCCTGTATATTACGCTGTATGTATAGAGCTGAGCGCTGTATATTACACTGTATGTATAGAGCAGAGCGCTGTATATCCTGTATATTACACTGTATGTATAGAGCTGAGCGCTGTATATCCTGTATATTACACTGTATGTATAGAGCTGAGCGCTGTATATCCTGTATATTACACTGTATGTATAGAGCTGAGCCCTGTATATCCTGTATATTACACTGTATGTATAGAGCTGAGCCCTGTATATTACACTGTATGTATAGAGCTGAGCGCTGTATATCCTGTATATTACACTGTATGTATATCCTGTATGTTACACTGTGTAGATATCCTGTATATCACATATCCACTCTATACACTACAGATATTATACAGATCACTGCATATGTAGCGCTGAAATGAAGAGAGGGCTCATATGGGGCTTTAGGTGTATTGGAGGGGGTTCTCACCTGTCCAGTAGAGGGCAGTGTGCGGGTCACAACATATGCTCCCCCGTTGGGGGCCGCTCAGCCCCGGGTCGCCCCCTGATCTCTGTCACGTGACTGCAGCTGCGCTACGAACGAAGGGTAGGCGGGGAACATGACGTCATCCCCTAGCAGCAAACAAACTGGTAACGATTAGGAGGATGTCTATAGGCCTTTCCACGCCCATCAATAGTTCAAGCATCTTAACCACGCCCCTGTTTATTAGAATGGACTACATTACCCGGCATGCTCCGGTGTTATGCGTAGAACGGTAAGTTGCCGACCTATCCGCGTTTCTGTCAGTAGTGGGCGCAGTAGTCGGCGGGACGCTGCTTCTGTTGTGATAATGCAGGTCGGTCGTGCTCGGCTCTGTATAATAAAGGCTGAATAAAGCTGCCTCCACATGTCAATGCTGCAGCAGTCCATGCATTCTGACTGGAGGAAGGACATGTCCTTTAACCCAGGGGCATAGCTAAAGGCTCACGGGCCCTGGTAATTCAGCTTGGGCCGCCCCCACAGTGTAATGCCCCCCATAGCTGCCCCCACAGGATAATGTCCCCCATAGCTGCCCCCACAGTATAATGTCCCCCATAGCTGCCCCCACAGTATAATGTCCCCCATAGCTGCCCCCACAGTATAATGTCCCCCATAGCTGCCCCCACAGTGTAATGCCCCCCATAGCTGCCCCACACAGTATAATGCCCCCCATAGCTGCCCCCACAGTATAATGTCCCCATAGCTGCCCCCACAGTATAATGCCCCCATAGCTGCCCCACACAGTATAATGCCCCCCATAGCTGCCCCCACAGTATAATGTCCCCATAGCTGCCCCCGCACAGTATAATGTCCCCATAGCTGCCCCACACAGTATAATGCCCCCATAGCTGCCCTCACACAGTATAATGCCCCCCATAGCTGCCCCCACAGTATAATGTCCCCCATAGCTGCCCCCACACAGTATAATGTCCCCCATAGCTGCCCCTACACTGTATAATGCCCCCATAGCTACCCCCCCACAGTATAATGTCCCCATAGCTGCCCCCACAGTGTAATGCCCCCCATAGCTGCCCCACACAGTATAATGCCCCCCATAGCTGCCCCCACAGTATAATGTCCCCATAGCTGCCCCCACAGTATAATGTCCCCATAGCTGCCCCCACAGTATAATGTCCCCCATAGCTGCCCCCACAGTATAATGCCCCCCATAGCCGCCCCCACAGTATAATGTCCCCCATAGCCGCCCCCACAGTATAATGCCCCCCATAGCCGCCCCCACAGTATAATGCCCCCCATAGCCGCCCCCACAGTATAATGTCCCCCATAGCTGCCCCCACAGTATAATGCCCCCCATAGCCGCCCCCACAGTATAATGCCCCCCATAGCCGCCCCCACAGTATAATGTCCCCCATAGCCGCCCCCACACAGTATAATGTCCCCCATAGCTGCCCCCACACAGTATAATGTCCCCCATAGCCGCCCCCACAGTATAATGCCCCCCATAGCTGCCCCCACAGTATAATGCCCCCCATAGCCGCCCCCACAGTATAATGTCCCCCATAGCTGCCCCCACAGTATAATGCCCCCCATAGCCGCCCCCACAGTATAATGCCCCCCATAGCTGCCCCCACAGTATAATGTCCCCCATAGCTGCCCCCACACAGTATAATGTCCCCCATAGCTGCCCCCACAGTATAATGCCCCCCATAGCTGCCCCCACAGTATAATGCCTCCCATAGCTACCCCCACAGTATAATGCCTCCCATAGCTGCCCCCACACAGTATAATGTCCCCCATAGCTGCCCCCACACAGTATAATGTCCCCCATAGCTGCCCCCACAGTATAATGCCCCCCATAGCCGCCCCCACAGTATAATGTCCCCCATAGCCGCCCCCACAGTATAATGTCCCCCATAGCCGCCCCCACAGGATAATGTCCCCCATAGCTGCCCCCACAGGATAATGTCCCCCATAGCCGCCCCCACACAGTATAATGCCCCCCATAGCCGCCCCCACAGTATAATGCCCCCCATAGCTACCCCCACAGTATAATGCCCCCCATAGCTGCCCCCACAGTATAATGTCCCCATAGCTGCCCCCACAGTATAATGCCCCCATAGCTGCCCCACACAGTATAATGCCCCCCATAGCTGCCCCCACAGTATAATGTCCCCCATAGCTGCCCCCACAGTATAATGCCCCCCATAGCTGCCCCCACAGTATAATGCCCCCCATAGCTGCCCCCACAGTATAATGTCCCCCATAGCTGCCCCCACAGTATAATGCCCCCCATAGCTGCCCCCACAGTATAATGCCCCCCATAGCTGCCCACACAGTATAATGCCCCCCATAGCTGCCCCCACACAGTATAATGCCCCCCATAGCTGCCCCCACAGTATAATGTCCCCCATAGCTGCCCCCACAGTATAATGCCCCCCATAGCTGCCCACACAGTATAATGCCCCCCATAGCTGCCCCCACACAGTATAATGCCCCCCATAGCTGCCCCCACAGTATAATGTCCCCCATAGCTTCCCCCACAGTATAATGTCCCCCATAGCTGCCCCACACAGTATAATGCCCCCCATAGCTGCCCCCACAGTATAATGTCCCCATAGCTGCCCCCACAGTATAATGCCCCCATAGCTGCCCCACACAGTATAATGCCCCCCATAGCTGCCCCCACAGTATAATGTCCCCCATAGCTGCCCCCACAGTATAATGCCCCCCATAGCTGCCCCCACAGTATAATGCCCCCCATAGCTGCCCCCACAGTATAATGTCCCCCATAGCCGCCCCCACAGTATAATGTCCCCCATAGCTGCCCCCACAGTATAATGTCCCCCATAGCTGCCCCCACAGTATAATGTCCCCATAGCTGCCCCCACACAGTATAATGTCCCCCATAGCTGCCCCCACACAGTATAATGTCCCCCATAGCTGCCCCCACAGTATAATGTCCCCCATAGCTGCCCCCACACAGTATAATGCCCCCCATAGCTGCCCCCACAGTATAATGCCTCCCATAGCTACCCCCACAGTATAATGTCCCCCATAGCTGCCCCCACAGTATAATGTCCCCATAGCTGCCCCCACAGTATAATGTCCCCCATAGCTGCCCCCACAGTATAATGCCCCCCATAGCTGCCCCCACAGTATAATGTCCCCCATAGCTGCCCCCACAGTATAATGTCCCCCATAGCTGCCCCCACAGTATAATGTCCCCCATAGCTGCCCCCACAGTATAATGTCCCCCATAGCTGCCCCCACAGTATAATGCCCCCCATAGCCGCCCCCACAGTATAATGTCCCCCATAGCCGCCCCCACAGTATAATGCCCCCCATAGCTACCCCCACAGTATAATGCCCCCCATAGCCGCCCCCACAGTATAATGTCCCCCATAGCTGCCCCCACAGTATAATGTCCCCCATAGCTGCCCCCACAGTATAATGCCCCCCATAGCTACCCCCACAGTATAATGCCTCCCATAGCTGCCCCCACAGTATAATGTCCCCCATAGCTGCCCCCACAGTATAATGCCCCCCATAGCTACCCCCACAGTATAATGCCTCCCATAGCTGCCCCCACAGTATAATGTCCCCCATAGCTGCCCCCACAGTATAATGTCCCCATAGCTGCCCCCACAGTATAATGTCCCCCATAGCTGCCCCCACAGTATAATGCCCCCCATAGCTGCCCCCACAGTATAATGCCCCCCATAGCTGCCCCCACAGTATAATGTCCCCATAGCTGCCCTTATATAGTATAGTGCCCCATAGCTGCCCCCACACAGTATAATGCTCCCATAGCTGCCCCCACACAGTATAATGCTCCCATAGCTGCCCCCACACAGTATAATGCCCCCATAGCTGCCCCCACAGTATAATGTCCCCATAGCTGCCTGCACACAGTATAATCCCCTGATAGTGCCTCCACACAGTATAATACCCCCATAGCTGCCCCCACAGTATAATGTCCCCCATAGCTGCCCCCACAGTATAATGTCCCCCATAGCTGCCCCCACAGTATAATGCCCCCCATAGCTACCCCCACAGTATAATGCCTCCCATAGCTGCCCCCACAGTATAATGTCCCCCATAGCTGCCCCCACAGTATAATGCCCCCCATAGCTACCCCCACAGTATAATGCCTCCCATAGCTGCCCCC
Organism: Rhinoderma darwinii; assembly: GCF_050947455.1. Classification (NCBI taxonomy): domain Eukaryota; kingdom Metazoa; phylum Chordata; class Amphibia; order Anura; family Rhinodermatidae; genus Rhinoderma; species Rhinoderma darwinii. The sequence goes on along the minus strand of NC_134690.1, from coordinate 13,464,476 downwards.
ACAGTATAATGTCCCCCATAGCTGCCCCCACAGTATAATGTCCCCATAGCTGCCCCCACAGTATAATGTCCCCCATAGCTGCCCCCACAGTATAATGCCCCCCATAGCTGCCCCCACAGTATAATGCCCCCCATAGCTGCCCCCACAGTATAATGTCCCCATAGCTGCCCTTATATAGTATAGTGCCCCATAGCTGCCCCCACACAGTATAATGCTCCCATAGCTGCCCCCACACAGTATAATGCTCCCATAGCTGCCCCCACACAGTATAATGCCCCCATAGCTGCCTGCACACAGTATAATCCCCTGATAGTGCCTCCACACAGTATAATGTCCCCCATAGCTGCCCCCACAGTATAATGTCCCCATAGCTGCCCTTATATAGTATAGTGCCCCATAGCTGCCCCCACACAGTATAATGCTCCCATAGCTGCCCCCACACAGTATAATGCTCCCATAGCTGCCCCCACACAGTATAATGCCCCCATAGCTGCCCCCACAGTATAATGTCCCCATAGCTGCCTGCACACAGTATAATCCCCTGATAGTGCCTCCACACAGTATAATGTCCCCCATAGCTGCCCCCACAGTATAATGTCCCCATAGCTGCCCTTATATAGTATAGTGCCCCATAGCTGCCCCCACACAGTATAATGCTCCCATAGCTGCCCCCACACAGTATAATGCCCCATAGCTGCCCCCACACAGTATAATGCCCCCATAGCTGCCTGCACACAGTATAATCCCCTGATAGTGCCTCCACACAGTATAATGTCCCCCATAGCTGCCCCATAAAGTATAATGTCCCCATAGCTGCCCCCACAGTATAATGCCCCCCATAGCTGCCCCCACAGTATAATGTCCCCCATAGCTGCCCCCACAGTATAATGTCCCCATAGCTGCCCCATAAAGTATAATATAGACACTCATTTTTGTACCGCTCTCCAGCCCTTCAGAGAACACACTGTCTTCTGTTACTGACAAATATTTCACAATTTAACTCACCAGTTCAGAGCAGGTAGTGCCACCCAGGTAGTGCCACACAGCCCCTCCTCCCATTTAGTGCCACACAACCCCCCTCCCTGGTAGTGCCACACAACCCCCCTCCCAGGTAGTGCCAGACAGCCACACTTATTGGTAGTGCCACACAGCCCCCTCCCTGGTAGTGCCAAAGAGCCCCCCTACCTGTAGGTAGCACCTTTGGGGCTCCCTCTAGGAGTGGAATCCCCAACCAGAGCATTGTTGGCGCTCTGGCCGGGGATTTCGCTTCAGGAGTCCATACTGGCACTCTGCCTGGGACTCCTGCTCTGCTCCTGACATTACTGTGCATATTTGGATAGTGATGTTTGGAGCAGAGCTCAAGTCCCGTGCAGAGCGTTAGCAAAGGCTCCGCTCCGGTACTCCGGGTCTGGACAGTGATGTCAGGGGAAACCCCAGAGCCAAAGTCCCAGGCGGAGCTCTACTAGCCCTCTGCCTGGGAGTCTGTAGCCTAGTAAATGGTAGAGTAGGGAGCTACCTCCCTGCTCTGCCATAGTATCTGCGTCCGGAGTAATACGGAACTTGTTTCAACGGAGCGTGAAGGTTCTGTGGGAAAATAGGACATGTCCTATTTTTTCACGCTTCACGCATCCCTCCATAGACTCTAATCTATGGGGGGGGGGGGTGTGATAATGCGTCCCGCAGCGCAGACACGGATGCACCTCGGACGTGAAAAACGGTAGTTTGCGCTCGTGTGAATCCGGTCTCAGATCGATTTTTTTTTTTCATTCCGGTAGTGGTTCCGGTGTAGCGGAATTGTCTTCTGAACACTAAAACCCACCTCTACCTTGTCACAGGCTCAGGTTTCTACTTATCCTCCATGCTTTACACTGCATCTCTGCTTGTTCAGCAGAAAGATTATAAACTACAAAGCAACTAAACCACCAGAACAAGAAGATTATCAAGAAACAAGTGCACAAGGAAAATAAGGGGGGAATCGGGAAATCAGCTTTGTAGGTTTTTTGCAGCACCAATAGTCGTTGTCACCCAGTTCTCCATTGAATATGAATGGTATATACATTTTCAATCTTCCGTAAAGCGACATTCCCACCATCGCTCTCTTTATCTCCCTGCTCTAGTTTTTTTCAGTGTCAGTCTCCACTGCAGTCCTGGAATTCTATTCATGAACCAGGAAGCTCAGGATATACAGAGCTACAAGCCCATCCTTCATAAAGGCGTTGTGTAGGGCATGGACTCATCAGTACGCCGTGCTGCAATGTACGCGGCTCCCGGAATAGTTCCGTAAATCAAACAATTACTGAGACAAACCCTTCCATGAAGATGTTGCGTCTCGTGTGCATTAACTCGTCCTTAGATTCCTGGGCTGTAAATAATTCACTGTGTTCCTCATAGTTCTGCGCTTGGTTATTGTATTATTCATGCCCGATCTCAGCGGCCACATTTCCGGCTTCCGCCGCGCTTTAATCTCTGAGATAAGTAAAATCCGCAGAGATCATTAAGATGGAAAACGATCCTGTAGTTCCCTGACGGCACTGAGCAGGAGGACTGGACTGGAGGACCTGGAATCTCTGTATGAGAAACTTTCAGGAAGATTCCAGTTATTTATATGAGCGGTGATCCGGTTCTGGAAATATACAGATGTAGCAGAGCCGAATTTGTCTTTGAACCGTATCCTCATTGCTATAGTTGTTACCTTGAGCTCTACATTAATTCACAGATATCATTTGGAGAAATCGTTGTTTGTGCCACATGACGATGAAATTGGAGAATTTTTTTAATTTTTGTAATTTTTTTTAGACTAGAATAAAATCTTGTGTGATCAATTTTTACCGGCAATCCTAGTGTTGAACGTCTGTTCTAGTGACGTCACGTCCAAGTGGTAAAATGCTAAATATCTCTTCTCACCATGGGCGATCATTGCACAAATGATGTCATCAGTTCAGGCATTTAAAGGGCCAGTTCATCTTTTTGCCTCGTTGGAGTATCTTTCCCTACTCTGCCATAGTATTCAATTCTTTCTGCACCCTGAGGACGCAGATATATTTGAATACAGCAGTCGCCAGTTCAAGTTGCCGGGACACGGTCTGGGACAGTAATTTGCCGGGATTGTCTCTGTAAATTTGGGACTGTTGGCAACAATGGAAATGTCAGGAACAAAAATCACAGCTCAGCTCACAAAAATCATGAAAGCCGACAGCCTGTAACCTGACAACACCAACAATGCGTACAGACAGGAACTTTATATATGTGCTGCACGAGTGTGGCGCTGGGGATGGCAGCACTGTTGCTATTCCTGTATATACCATTATCCTCCACCAGAGGGAGCCACAGCACCGTTTACCACCCGCTGTATGTTACATATACAACACATTCCATGTAGGTAGAACACAACCCGAATTAGCTCTGCTACATCTGTTAAAAACCCCTAGGATAACTTCTTGACATTCGTCACCTGACTGAGAGTGAAGTGATTCAATGCGCCAACAACTGGACGTGGTGAAGCTGTCATTTTACTTTTAGCCTCATTTGTCAAAGACAAAGGTGAAAAAAGGCGCAAATTTGTGACGCAAATGTACGGCTGCTCATACAGGTGTTGGACGCCATGCACACGAACGTGTTTTTGCGGCCGCAATTCACCCACAAATTCATTTCTATGGGCCCATGCACACGACCGTGGTTTCCATGGTCCGTGCGTTGCCCAGGAGCCTGGACCGCAAAAAGAACGGACACGTCTTATTACGGCCGTGTTCTGCGGGGACCATGTGACCCGGGACTCATTCTATTAAAGGGTGATGTTAATATTAAAATTACCCACCTAGTGGCCATACCTCCTATACCAGCCCCTTCCTCAGAAAAACACGGACACTTGGGTTGGATAAAGTTTGGATTTTATTAACAAACAAACATAATAAAAAACACTTTACATATAAAATAACAATAATGGAAGGGGAGTCCTTGGAGCTACAAAAGTCTGTCAACATAAAAACAGCCCACCTGCATCGTATTTTTACACCCAGCCGTCCCCCCACAGGCTCAGGGGCACCGTCATACCTGCAGTTGGCTGACCTAGAATGCAACCACTCCCCGGGACGCCACCCAGCAGGAGCCCAAATTGACCAGACCACCGATCACTAATAAATTTTGGAGGGACCATACCCCCGATGAATCCCCCCCACACCAATTTACCACCAACTCCAAGGACCCCCAATCCACAACACGAACATACTTAGACAACCTTTAAAGAGTCTCTGTCACCACATTATAAGTGGCCCATTTTGTACATGATGTGATCGGTGCTGTAATGTAGGTGACAGCAGTGTTTTTTATTTAGAAAAACTATCATTTTTGGTTTTGACCTATATTAGATTTATGCTAATGAGTTTCTCAATGGACAACTGGGCGTGTTTTTACTTTTGACCAAGTGGGCGTTGTGGAGAGAAGTGTATGACGCTGACCAATCAGTGACCAATCAGCGACCAATCAGCGTCATACACTTCTCTCCATTCATTTACACAGCACAGAGTGATCTTACTAGATCACTATATGCAGCCACATACACACACATTAATGTTACTGAAGTGTCCTGACAGTGAATAGACATCGCGTCCAACCAGGATGCGATGTCTATTCAGTATCCCAACACTTTGGTAACGTTTGTGTGGGGCTTACAGCACAGGAAGCGTAATCTCGCGAGATCACGCTGTAAATGACAGGTTACAGCGTGATCTCGCGAGATTACGCACACTTGCTGTGCTGTAAGTCCCACACAAACGTTACCGAAGTGTCGGGATTGTGAATAGACATCGCTTCCTGGCTGGAGGTGATGTCTATTCACTGTCTGGACACTTCAGTAACGTTAGTGTTTGTGTATGTGGCTGCATATAGTGATCAACGCAGGATCCCTATGTGCTGATTACATGAATGGGGAGAAGTGTATGACGCTGATTGGTCACTGATTGGTCAGCGCCATACACTCCTCTCCACAACGCCCACTTGGTCATATAGTAAAACACGCCCAGTTGTCTATTAAGAAACTCATTAGCATAAAGCTAAAATAGGTCATAACTCCGTCAAAAATGATCGTTTTTCTAAATAAAAACCACTGCTGTAATCTACATTACAGCGCCGATCACATCATGTACCAATAGGCCACTTATAATGTGGTGACAGAGACTCTTTAAGTATGAGAGCCCCTACCCAGCAGTAAGGTGGACGCCGTCAACCAACCAAAAATTACCCAAGTCATCTTCAAAGTCATAATCGCGAACAAAGATGACCCCATTCCTGACCACAAAGCTGGAAACTGCCCTATTAAACTTTCACCCGCACTTTCACAATGCACGAGCTGGGCCCCTCTGTCTACTCAGGGGCCAACGGTACGCCAAACCGTTGTGCCACCCATTCAATCGTGCGCAGCAGAGTAGCGCATATTGAAGAACCCGCCGGACCGACACACAAAAAGTAATCTAAGTAGTGTATTACTGACGATACGCCCGCCACGTCGCGAAATGCAGATTCAATGTCTGTTTTAGCCATCAGCGCCCCCCCCCCTGCCGTAACAACCCACCCACTCTGCCACCGCATCAAATGACGTATACACCACGGAGCAGAGTTCATGAGCGATGCCATCATTAACCGACCGCCCTCGCAGGGAAGAAAACTGATGAATGAGCCGAAATTTATTTGATTCTTCTTTGGGCACCACACCGGGGGGGCGGAGACCACAAGATCTGGTAAAGGGATATCTGTAAACGGGCCCGCCATCCAACCTAACTCCACCTCTTTCCACAACTTGACCCTAACTACCTCCGCATACTGCATAGCTGACTGCAGATTACGCAATGAAAATGGAACCTCGTAAGGCGGGGGAGGGATACGGAAACCAAAACGAAAACCATCTAACAGCAAAACCGCCTGGGATCTATCTGGGAATCTATTTAAGTAGGGCTCCATTTCTACCTTCTTCACCGGCGTCAGTCCCCTGGTTAGATCCCCCAGCACCCAACCCTTATTTTTCTTGAAGCACTTTGCGGACCCCTGCGAAGTCCCGTCTCAGGAGGAGCAACTAAGCCCCGTCCAAACTTACACTGGCCTTTGTTAAACTGCCAGCAAAAACCAGATTTTCCTCCTGCCCCACCATACCCTGTGCCAGGATGCGTGGAAGGGCCGGCGAAACCTGCCCACCCAGGAAAGGACTGGCCATAACGCACCGGAGCCCTGACCCTTAACCACAACCCTATGTCCTTGTTGTCCTATCTGATGTCCAGCCGCACCGCCTTCCGCTGCCGGAACTGCTCATCGTAGCGCAGCAACGTCTGCCCCCCATAAACTAGGTGAGCTTCGCCTATAGCATCCATATAGCAGAAAAGAGTGGAGTGCCATGTTCCGGCGCCTTCTCCCCTATCCCGCTTGCCAGAATCGCAAGTGCCTGAAGCATACCTCCAAACTTTTGAATTCGGAAAAGAGGGACATTTTAAGCCACGCCCCTAACCACGCCCAATATCCGGCATCAACACATCAAATCGCGGCCAGATCCTTCTACAAATAACGCGCGCACATTCTCACTGCGGATCTCTGGATTGTCTGGATATCACAGATATTATGGATCCGGTTATGTCGTCCTTATGTTACTTTTCCTATCTTGGGTATAACATTTGCTCATCACGGCGGCAGCAGCTGCAGAACAAACCTAAAGGCTGAGAACAATGAAAGTCAAGAGGGAGACCCTGTGGTGGATGACTTTTCAATTGACAGGTAGCAGAGTTACATGATGGGGATTTTTTTTTCCAGTTGTGTAACTCTGCTACTGGTCATTGGAAAAATCATATACCAAAGCCCCCCTATAGAAAGCTCCAGATACAGCCCCCCTGTACATAGCGCCACACGCAGGCCCCCCCTGTAGATAGCTCCACACACAGCCCCCCTGTACATAGCGCCAGATGCAGCCCCCTGTAGATAGCTCCAGACACAGCCCCCCTGTAGATAGCTCCAGACACAGCCTCCCTGTACATAGCTGCACACACAGCCCCCCTGTAGATAGCTCCAGACACAGCTCCCCCTGTAGATAACTCTACACACAGCCCCCCTGTAGATAGCTCCACACACAGCCCCCCTGTAGATAACTCTACACACAGCCCCCCTGTAGATAGCTCCAGATACAGCGCCCCTGTAGATAGCTCCACACACAGCCACCCTGTAGATAGCTCCACACACAGCCACCCTGTAGATAGCGCCACACACAGCCCCCTGTAGATAGCTCCACACACAGCCACCCTGTAGATAGCTCCAGATACATCCCCCTGTAGATAGCTCCACACACAGCCACCCTGTAGATAGCTCCACACACAGCCACCCTGTAGATAGCTGCACACACAGCCTGTGAGGGTTACATCCGGACTTACCTCTCTCCGGAGGACGGCGCAGGAACACGGGCTCGTCAGGCGCTGAAGAAGTGGAGACACCCGCAACGGAATTGAATCGTGTACTGCGTTACCCACAGGAGGTGCACTCGCAACCGACAACCGGCCTATTTGCAAGACTATGACGTTTAGTGCAGAGGGCTGCACTTGTTAACAAGGGGGGAAGTGTGAGGGTTACATCCGGACTTACCTCTCTCCGGAGGATGGCGCAGGAACACGGGCTTGTCAGGCGCTGAAGAAGTGGCAGCTCCAGAGGAAGGAGCGTCTTGGGCGTCATGGCAACGGCAGCACCGCCGACAGCCATGACGCATGCGCCCGACGGCAAACAGGGCGAAGTCTGCACGGCGGGACTTGAAGGAGGAGAAGGAGGAGGGACACGGCCGGAGGAGAGAGAGCGCGGGAAAGAGGAGGGGCGGAGTAAGCGGTGGCACGAAGAAGGAGGGGAGTAGAGCGGAAGTGAGCAGAGTAAAAGGAGCAGGACAGTAAGAGGACGGGAGAACACGAGGAGAGGACTGGGAGAACAGGGGTCCGGACAGGGCCAGTGAGAGCTGTAAGGGAGGCTGCAGGAGGAAAGAGAAGGCAGGAGCCTGACAGAACTTGGGCTCTCCTCTCAACCTTGGAGAAAGAGGACAGAGTACAGCACGGGTGTTCCTGCTATCATCCTGGAGAAGGACAGAGGACCGGCTTGAGCACAAGGAGTGTGTCAACAGCCACAGGTACCGTGCCCAGACCTTGAGACCCCTGACCAAGAACTAGAGTCCCGTCATAAAAGAAAGAGCCCTTGTCCTAGTCAGTGACTGTTGCACGCAGTGACGTCCCTCGCTAACGACCGCCACCGTACGCCCAGAAGACTAGTCCCAAAAGGGACAAACAATCCCCCCGAGCTAGGCCCAAAGGCGGACTTGCTATCTTATTAACCGCGCCAGTGTCTCCGCGTGACCACCAGAGTAAAGCACCGCATGTAACCCTGCATGGAACTGTTATTGATAAAGCACCGCATGTAACCTTGCATGGAACTGTTATTGATAAAGCACCGCATGTAACCTTGCATGGAACTGTTATTGATAAAGCACCGCATGTAACCTTGCATGGAACTGTTATTGATAAAGCACTGCATGTAACCTTGCATGGAACTGTTATTGATAAAGCACTGCATGTAACCTTGCATGGAACTGTTATTGGTGAAGCACCGCATGTAACCTTGCATAGAACTGTTATTTATGAATCTTGTTGGAGCAGGAGCAGACAGAAGGAACGGTCGGGTTGACGGGACTTTGTTGGACTATTAGCTGGACTTCGTGTAACCCTTAGCGTCAGCCCGGCAGTTCAGTTGCGTCCTAGGGGGTCCACCATTCGGACCACCGACTGAGGAGAGAGAGGGTTTGTCATGAAAGGTAGCGGATAGCTCCGCAAGGACCCGTGACGGTGCTAGTAGGTACGTTAGTCGCTGATTCCCACGACGCGACCCGTGGGCCGAGAGTGTGACTCTTACCCTAGAGTAGGCTGTCAGTAGCGGGTAGCTCCCGCCGTGACTGACAGCGGCGTATCCTTAGCCAAGCCGGCAACGTGGGGTCAGGCACAACCTCTCTCCGGGGGACTTCCAGCGGGATCGAAGTCCTCAACCTCAGGCTTCCTGTCTGCTCCATAGAAAATAAGTTATTGTTAATTGCTCTCCGCAGTAAAAGAAGTTGCCCCAAACAGAATGTGTGTCTTGTTCATTGTGTACCAACCGCGGTAGTTCCTCCTACATAAATTGGCGTAGTCGGCAGGATCCGAAACCTCGACGCGATGGAACCGTCCAGCAGCGGGACCTTACCACCGACCCCGACCGTCATGATACCCATGGGGGCCGCCCTAATGAACATTCCCAAGTTTGACGGAAAGAGTGTATCGATTGCGGACTGGACGGAACGAGTTCGTACTGCGGCCCGGTTATTCCAGGTACCGGTGACCCACCAAGCCGACCTGGCCTTCAACTCACTCGAAGGGGACGCGAGACAAGCTGTCTTGGTTTTATCGCTAGAACACCGCGACACGCTAGAAGCAATCAGCCGATTAGAGTCCCTATATGGAGACGTCACTTCAGCCGCTGACCTCCGAAAGAAATTTTATACCCGGGTACAGAGGAACGGGGAATCACTCCAGCAATTCGCGGTAGGATTACAAGGAATGTGGAGTCGACTGGTACGGAAGGATCCCGCGGGATGCGCGGCCTTAACAGAGCCGGACCGAATAGTGCGAGACCAGTTTGTATCCGGGCTAGACAGTCGGACCATGAGGCGCGCCGCGAGAGACCTCGTCCGGGTCACCCCCGCCGCCACGATGAGTGAGGTGTTGCGAGAAACACTCGAAGTTCACCGAGAGGAGTTGGGAGAGGCGAGTATGGCCCTGCAGAACGTGGGTACACCCGAACCATCTTCAAGGGAGACCGGACGGCCAGAAGCAGTGTTCACCGAATTCGCCCGGGATGTCAAGGAGGCTATTCGGGAATTGAAGACCGATGTGGCGCAATTAAGAGTAATGGCCGATCGACCGGAACCCCTTCTTCGTCCACCCCGATCGACACAAGGAGGGCCTTGACGCTGTTGGCAGTGTGACCAGCCGGGTCATTTCGCCAGAGATTGCAGGATGAGACGCTACCCAAGACGAGAGCTGCCACCTTTAAACTAAGGTACCCCGCCGCTGAGGGCCAAGCTGTGGGCATTCCATCGACAGGCCCAAAAGGAAGAGTGGAACTTTTGACAGGAAAATGCCCCGTAGTGACAGCCAAGATCGGGGGGGTTAACGTTCCTTGCCTTATTGACACTGGGTCGGAGGTAACCACCATGACTTATCAGTTGTTCCATGAACAATTCCAAGGTCACCAGACTCTAGAAGCCCCTTGGATTGAATTTACGGCGGCTAATAGCCTGCCAATTCCCATTGCCGGTGTGACGTGGTTAGAATTAGAAGTGTTTAACCATAATTTTCCCCGTGCTGGTATTGTGGTAGTACATAATTGTGCAAGGCCGGGTATACCTGTTATAATTGGCATGAATGTGTTGCAGGAAATACATGGCATGATGTTTAACGAGACGAATGGTGCCCGATGGGAAGAGCTGGCAACCGATGGAACCGCCCAGCAAGCTTTGTTTCATGTGCATCAAATCTGCCAACAACAGGCTGACTTGAAGACGCTACGGGGGCGAGTGGGGTCGGTGAGGGCCCCAGGTAAAGCGGTGCTGCAAGTAGCACCTCTACAGGAAGTAGCCATTCCCCTCTCCGTAGGGACTCATCATCGCCTAAGGGATGCCATGGTCATGGTGGAACCCATGCGAAGTCTAAAAAGCACGCCACCCTGGGTGGTAGGAAGAACGGTGTGCCGAATCCGACCCAAAGGGTGGTCGAGATACCGGCCGGCACAGTGCTAGCTACTGTTGAGATGGTTAGGCCAGAGGACGTGACGGACCCGGCCATGTTCGAAACTTTAAAAGAGACATCGCCGAGAGATGAAGGGAGTGAGGCCGACGTGAACGAGCACACTGATCGACTGTGGCGCCAACTCGAACTGGACAGAATAGCCCCGGATACCAAGTCAGAAGAGCAACTGAGGACGCTTCTGCAACACTTTGGATGGGTTTTCGCTCAGCATGAAGAGGACTTTGGGTGCACCACTACCATCGAACATGGGATTCACACGGGGGCGGCGCCGCCCATCCGAGAGCGATATCGCAATATTCCCCCTGCGCTGTATCGAGAGGTAAAAGAGCTCCTACAGAAGATGTTAGACGGACAGGTGATTCAAGAGAGTCAGAGCCCCTGGGTAGCCCCGATTGTGCTGGTAAGGAAGAAGGATGGGTCGCTCCGGTTTTGTGTGGATTACCGCAAATTGAATGCCTGTACTCATAGGGATGCTTACCCACTGCCCCGAGTGGAAGAATCACTAACCGCCATGCAGGAGGCTTGGTACTACACGACGCTCGATTTAGCAAGTGGGTACTGGCAAGTACCCATTTAGGCTGGGTTCACACGTGGCGGAATTTCACTTAAATTCCGCTGCGGACACTCCGCAGCGTTAATCCGCAGCGGAGCCGTTTCTCCATTGACTTCCACTTTAATTTAGCAGTGTTCGTTTAGACGATGCGTAAAATTCCGCTGCGGAGCATAGGCTGCGGAGCGGAATTTGGTGTCCGCAGCATGCTCTGTCTGTTGCGGAGCAGTGGCGGACTGGTTGCGGAATTTCTCCATTGACTTCAATGGAGATTCTAATTTCCGCAATGAAGTCCGCAGCTGTCATGCACATGTTATGTGTGCTGCGGATCCGTCTTGCTTTTTTAACTTGACATTTCTTCATTCTGGCTGGACCTACGTATTTCTAGGTCTACAGCCAGACTGAGGAAGTCAATGGGGCTCCCGTAATGACGGGAGCGTTGCTAGGAGACGTCAGTAAATAGTCACTGTCCAGGGTGCTGAAAGAGTTAAGCGATCGGCAGTAACTGTTTCTGCACCCGGGACAGTGACTACCGATCCCAATATACAGCTACCTGTAAAAAAAATTGAAGTTCATACTTACCGAGAACTCCCTGCTTCTGTCTCCAGTCCGGCCTCCCAGGATGACGTTTCAGTCTAAGTGACGGCTGCAGCCAATCACAGGCCAATAACAGGCTGCAGCGGTCACATGGACTGCCGCGTCATCCAGGGAGGTCGGGCTGGATGCCGAAGGAGGGACGCGTCACCAAGACAACGGCCGGTAAGTATGAATTTCTTTGACTTTCACAAGGGAAAGTGCTGTCCCTTCTCTCTATCCTGCACTGATAGAGAGAAGGGAAGCACTTTTTCCGCAGTCCGCAGCAGCTAGTCCGCATCAATTTACTGCACATTTTGGGCAGATCCGCAGCCGTAATCCGCAACCCGGATTAGGTGCGGCATTGATGCGGACAGTTGCGGAGGAAATCCGCCACGTGGGGGCATGCCCTAAGGAAGCGGATAAGGAGAAGACGGCGTTCATCACTCCCTCAGGCTTGTTCGAATTCAACCGGATGCCGTTCGGGCTAACAAATGCGCCCAGTACTTTCCAACGGCTAATGGAGTATTGTTTGGGAGATCTAAATTATGAGTCAGTCTTGATCTATCTGGACGATATTGTCATTTTTTCAAAGACCTTCCCAGAACACCTGCGGCATCTACAGGTCGTGTTGGAACGATTGGGAAGGTATGGACTCAAACTAAAACCCAACAAATGCCGACTGGGCCGCCGGCAGATCAAGTACTTGGGCCATGTCGTGAATGCAACGGGAATTGCACCTGACCCAGATAAGATTAAAGCCATACAGGAGTGGGCCATTGCCCAGAACACAACGGAAGTACGAGCCTATCTCGGATTGGTCGGTTACTATCGGAGGTACATCCGAGACTTCTCAAAAATTGCAAGTCCTCTGAATCAGCTCCTCTGTGGACAACCCACCCAAAAGAAGGGGAGCCGAAGCCCCAGTGTAGTGGAACAATGGCAGGAGCCACAACAAGCGGCATTCGCAGGACTGAAGGCACGACTGGTGACCGCACCCATCCTCGCGTTTGCAGACTTCGCCCAGCCATTCCGGCTGTACACCGATGCCAGTCTGAAGGGAATGGGAGCGGTCCTGGCCCAGCAGCAAGGAGACGTAGAGCGCGTCATCGCCTATGGTAGTCATAGTCTGCGACCGTCAGAACGCAATCCAACCAATTACAGCTCATTCAGGCTCGAGTTATTGGCCATCGTGTGGGCTGTTACCGAACGGTTTGCCGAATACCTGGTCGGAAGTCAAGTGGAAATTTACACGGATAACAATCCCCTGGCATACCTTGGGACGGCAAAATTGGGGGCGATGGAACAGCGATGGATAGCCCGACTGTCTCGATTCAACTATACCATCCGCTACAAGCCCGGTAAGAACCATACCAACGCCGATGCACTCTCCCGACAGCCGTGTGAGACCCCGGTCGGAGAGGTGGACGAGGAGCAAGAAGAGGTAGAGATACCCCCACTGCGCGTGGTGCATCCCCCAATGCAGCAACAGCGGGTAGTGACCGCAATACAAGGGATTGAGGATCTTACTGAGATGTATGATAGGGCCGAGTGGAAGAAGCGGCAGCAGCAAGACCAAGACCTCAAAGCCATCGACAAATGGGTGCGGCGGCAGGAAAGACCCACGGCAGCGGAGCGAAGCAGGCAGTCAGCACCAGCTAAAGCATTGGTTCGGCAATTGGTGCGACTAGAACACCATGATGGGGTATTGTACCGAAGAGTGTGGGCACCACGGGAATCACGCGATATATGGCAGTTGGTATTGCCCATTGCCGACGTCAAACCCGTGTGCAAGTGGATGCACGAGAACCGAGGTAATTTTGCAGTAGCTCCAGATACAGCCCCCCTGTAGATAGCTGCACACACAGCCCCCTGTACATAGCGTCAGACACAGCCCCCCTGTAGATAGCTCCATACACAGCCCCCCTGTAGATAGCTCCAGATACAGCCCCCCTGTAGATAGCTCCAGATACAGCCCCCCTGTAGATAGCTCCAGATACAGCCCCCCTGTAGATAGCTCCAGACACAGCCCCCTGTAGATAGCTGCACACACAGCCCCCTGTACATAGCGCCACACACAGCCCCCTGTAGATAGCTCCAGACACAGCCCCCCTGTAGATAGCGCCAGACACAGCCCCCTGTACATAGCGCCACACACAGCTCCCCTGTAGATAGCTCCAGATACAGCCCTCCTGTAGATAGCTCCACACACAGCCACCCTGTAGATAGCTCCACACACAGCCACCCTGTAGATAGCTCCAGATACAGACCCCCTGTAGATAGCTCCAGATACAGACCCCCTGTAGATAGCGCCACACACAGCCCCCCTGTAGATAGCGCCAGACACAGCCCCCCTGTACATAGCGCCAGACACAGCCCCTTGTAGATAGCTCCACACACAGCCCCCCTGTAGATAGCTCCACACACCGCCCCCCTGTAGATAGCTCCAGATACAGCCCCCCTGTAGATAGCTCCAGATACAGCCCCATGTAGATAGCTCCACACACAGCCCCCTGTCAGTGGCGGATTATCATATGGGCGATTCGGGCGGCCGCCCGGGGCCCGAGGCTCGCAGGGGGCCCATGGCAGCCCGAACCGCAAATCGACATGTAACCCTATTCAGCGCGCTAGCGCTGCTAACTTCCGAAGATGGGGAGGAGCAGGGAATTGGCCGGGATCCAGGGGTAGGACACGCCTCCCTGACAGTGCGGACGCCGCCATTGAGTAACAGAACAGCGACGGACGGCTGTTCTGTTACTCCAAAGCTGCAAGAGAAGAGCCGGGCGGGCGGTCACAGGCGCTTAGGTTAGTTGACTTAACCCTGCCCAACTGGTTCCCGAACGCTGGCTGTATTTTTACGGCCAGCGGTCAGGGTCCTTAAAACCCGAGCCATAGACTTTCTACGGCTCGGGTTTTAACTTGCTGCCCGCGCGATCGGGCAGCTGAATGTCGGGTCTCCGGCAGTCAGTTACTGCCGGGGACCCTGAGGAGAAGATAGAAGCAGCTTTAGCTGCTTCTGTCTTCTCTGATATCTTTTTACACAGCGCTCAATGAACGCTGTGTAAAGGAATAGAGACAGCAGCAGCGGCGCTGTCTCTATTCCTCCCCGTGATCATGTGACTGGTCACATGATCGCCGGGTGCCGTTAGTGACAGACGGTCTTACTAGACCCAGCACAGCCCTATTAGTGACAATCGTCACTATGAAAGGGCTGATTTCCCCTGTAACTGGGGCTGCTGTGCAGCTCCAGTTACAGTGGAAAAACATGGTGTAAAAGAAAGAAAAAAAATATATAAAGTTCCCCAAAGGTCTTCTTTGACCTTTGAGGAACAGACCATAGTAATAAAAAAATAATAAAGTAAAGTGCAAAAAAAAATGTAAATAATAAATACACATAAAATACCCACCCCAAAAAAATACCGTTCCCCCCGCCAATCATTGTTGTAACGCTAGCGCTGACCCAATTACCCTAATATAGACATGTAATATATAAAAATTTACGGTAGACAATGACGATCACAAATAAAAGGTCTATTTTAGGGTAAAACTATGTTATTACCAAAAAAATAGCTGAAACGTAAAAAATCGTATTTTTTTACTATTATATTCAAACTTTATAAATAAAAGTTCTAAAATAGCAAAAAAGTTGTGCATAAAAACGATAAAAAACGAAACCTGCATTGTCTACGGAAAAAACGTCGCAAAAATCACGGCGGTTTTATTTTTTTTTAATAAAAATGTGTGTTTGGTGCAACTTTGTAATTACGTTTTATTAAAAAATATTTTCACTTTTTGAGATACAGCTGCTTTGTATCCTGTATCCGTCAGGTCAGCAGGACTGACGGGATCAGTGAAACGGGCCCTGCGCTAAATTATAATCTTAGATGTGATAGATTTGAGGTGGATCCTGCGTGTCACTGATCCTGTCAGTCCTGCTGACCTGACGGATACAGGATACAAAGCAGCTGTATCTCAAAAAGTAAAAATATTTTTTAATAAAATCAATCAATCACACTGATACACAGACATACCATATATATATATATATATATATATATATATATATATATATATATATATAATATAACGTTTTTAAATGTGTACATAACCTTGTGGCACTATATACAAGGGGGAGCGCTGTGAGGCACTATATACAAGGGGGAGCGCTGTGTGCCACTATATACAAGGGGGAGCGCTGTGTGCCACTATATACAAGGGGGAGCGCTGTGTGCCACTATATACAAGGGGGAGCGCTGTGTGGCACTATATACAAGGGGGAGCGCTGTGTGGCACTATATACAAGGGGGAGCGCTGTGTGGCACTATATACAAGGGGCAGCTGTGTAGTGCTATCCACAGTTTTATGTGTGTGGCGCTCTTTATAAGGGGGGCTTTTTGGTGCTATTTACAAGAGGGGGAGGGCTGTGTGGCGCTCTCTACAGGGGGGCTGTATGGCACTATCTATAGGGGGCTGTGTGTAACGCTCTCTACGGGGGGGGGGTGATATATAGAGGGGGCTGTGTATGGCGATATCTATGGGGGTGTGTAATATCTACAGGGGCTGTGTGTGGCACTATGTACAGGGGGCTGTGTGTGGCACTATGTACAGGGGGCTGTGTGTATGTGGTGTTTTACAGTGTGTGGTATTATTATATTCAGGCGCGCAGTGTTTGGTGCTATTATATTTAGGGGTACAGTATGTGGCACCATGATAACTTTATTTTCGTTTATAGGTGTGGAAATGTTGGAAAAGTGAGGAGACGTCTGAATGGCAAATTCTGCAGAAATTAGTCATGGCCGGGAGAAGTCGTCATGAAGTCTGGACCGGATGGAGAAGAAAAGAGGAAAAAAACTACTAGAATCTGAGACGTCGTCACATGTGAGTCACTAGATTTATAGAGAATCTGTCACCTCTCCTGACATGTTTATTATAGGAAATCCTTGTATTTCACATAAAGTCTTTCTGCAGTCCAGGACTGCTAGACAATTCCCCTTGTCAGGAGGTTGTGTCCCTGCACAGTGTGATACTGTCAGTATGTAGGGACACCGCGCTGTGACAAGGGAAATCGTAACACTGTTAATGCTTGCCCAAAAAGGTAGTGTTAAAAATAGTTACGACGCGGCAGGGCGGCGGTGAGGAAAGGGGGCCCAAGTTTGGATAACAGCCCAGGGCCCATGGTCTACTTAATCCGCCACTGCCCCCTGTAGATAGCGTCATACAGACCCCTGTAGATAGCTCCACACACAGCCCCCTGTAGATAGCTCCACACACAGCCCCCCTGTAGATAGCTCCACACACAGCCCCCCTGTAGATAGCTCCACACACATCCCCCCTGTAGATAGCTCCAGACACAGCCCCCCTGTAAATAGCTCCACACACAGCCCCCAAGTAGATAGCTCCAGATACAGCCCCCCTGTAGATAGCTCCACACACAGCCCCCCTGTAGATAGCTCCACACACAGCCCCCCTGTAGATAGCTCCACACACAGCCCCCTATAGATAGCTCCAGACACAGCCACCCTGTAGATAGCTCCACACACAGCCCCCCCAGTAGATAGCTCCACACACAGCCCCCCTGTAGGTGCCACACACAGCCCCCCAGTAGATAGCTCCACACACAGTCCCCCTGTTGAAGCCACATTGCCACCAGAGCGGAGAGCGGTAGAGGTAGCCAGCCCTACTGCTGCCACACTCCGCTCTGCTTTGACGTCACTCACCGTCAGAAGAAGGCAGGAGTCTTTCAGCGGCGTTCTCACTGGTGTCGCTGCCAGCCCGGGAGTGGACCAGTCCAGTCACCTGACCGGTGAGGTCAGATGACAGGTCAGGTGACTGGACTGGTCCACTCCCGGGCCGGCATCGATCCCAGTGAGTACACAGCCGCAAGACTCCTGCCTTCTTCTGATCGCTGCCTCCGCTGACTCAGGCCGGCTATCTTGATTCCTCACCACAGACCAGGCAATCCGGCTCCTGGTAGTGGTCCCTGGAGGGGCTCCTTACCCTGCGCCTGACTCGCCGCAGCGCTTCAGGGCTCAGGTGCTCTGGAGGCCGCGTCCGACAGGACCATCGCCAGATCAGGAATGACGTCACTGCCTGATCCCCGGATGAACACGAGGAACCGCTGCTTATCATCGCCGGAGCAGATGGCCCCGGCAGCTCTCCAATCCCTACGTGCTCCGCCACGCCGGGGTCAGACCCAAGTGGGCCGGACAGCCCCAGCTCTTCAGCCAGCCACGCCATCCCCCGCTCAGCCACCGCAGCTTGGAGCTGGACAAGCAAGGCCTCCATGTGAGTACAGAAACAGCAGACAGCGTGACAAGTCCAAATGATGTCTGCTCCCGTAATGTGACCTCCGCCCTGACCCCCCTCTTATATTCCCTCTAGCCCCGCCCTGCCATCCTCCGCCCCCAGCTTATATCCTTAACTCTTTCCCTACCTACACCCAGGGGTGGGATCCGGCCGGTTCGCCCCGGTTCTCCCGAACCGGTTGTTAAAATTACGTCCAGTTCACAGAACCGGATGAAGCGGGAAGCCGGAGCCGGTCCCCTGCACACAATTGTATTTGCATCCTTAAGACGCGGATACAATTGACTTCACTAGCGCTGTAGTGATGATGCAGTCGGCGATGACGTCATCGCGCCACTGCATCGTTCCGCTGGAGGAGGACAGGCATCACTGGAGGATGGAGCGGGAACGGGACAGGTAAGAAATGTGTTTTTTTTTCCTTCTACCGTGGGCAGTGTTGGGGGCCTTATCTATAGGGGATTATACAGGGAACAGAAGCTACAGGGGACTATATGGGGAACAGAAGCTACAGGGGACAATACATAGGTAGCAGTAGCTACAGGGGACTATATAGGGATCAGTAGCTACAGGGGACTATATAGGGAACTGTAACTACAGGGGACTATATAGGAAATTGTAACTAACGGGGACTATATAGAGAATAGTAACTACAGGGGACTATATAGGGAATAGTAACTACAGGGGACTATAAAGAGAAAAGTAACTACATGTAAATATATAGGGAACAGTAACTACAGGGGACTATATAGGGAACAGGAGCTACAGGGGACTATATAGGGAACAGTAGCTACAGGGGACTATATAGGGAACAGTAACTACAGGGGACTATATAGGGAACAGTAGCTACAGGGGACTATATAGAGAACAGTAACTACAGGGGAATATATAGGGAATTGTAACTAACGTGGACTATATAGAGAACAGTAACTACAGGGGACTATGTAGAGAACACTACAGGGAACTATATAGGGAACAGTAGCTACAGGGGACTATATAGAGAACAGTAACTACAGGGGACTGTATAGGGAACAGTATATACAGGGGACTATAGGGAACACTAACTACAGCGGACTATATAGGGAACTAACTACAGGGGACTGTATAGGGAACAGTATCTACAGGGGACTATAGGGAACAGTAACTACAGGGGACTATATAGGTAACAGTAACTACAGGGAGCAATATAGGGAACATTAACTACAGGGGACTATATAGAGAACAGTAACTACAGGAGACTATATAGGGGCCCTTATCTACAGGGAATGCCTCAGGGGGCCCTATCTACAGGGAATACCACAGGGGGCCATATCTACAGGGAACACCACAGGGGGCCCTATCTACAGGGGGCACTATACAGGGAACACTACAGTGAATGCCACAGGGGGCACTATCTACAGGGAACGCTACAGTGGGCCCTGTCTGCAGGGAACGGTACATGGGGCACTATCTACAGGGAACACTACTACCTACAAAAGGCTCTATGGGGAGAACTATCTACAGAGGGCTCTATTGGGAGAACTATCTATAGAGGGCTCTACTAGGAGCACTAGCTACAGAGGACTCTATGAGGGGCACTATCTACAGGGGGCTCTATGAGGGGCACTATCTACAAGGGGCACTGTGGGTGGTGCATTAATTTACAGTGTTACAGGGGCACAGTGTATGGTACTATTATATTCAGGGGCACAGTGTGTAGCGCTATTATATTCGGGGACACAGTGTATGATACTATTATATTTAGTGGCATAGAGTATGGCACCATAAGAACTTGATCTTCGTTTATAGGTGCAGAAATGTTGAAAAAGTGAGCTTCCGAAGACATCTGATTGAGCAAATTGACCCATTTCCCCAGGAATGGGTCATGGCCAGGAGGCATAATAGAGTTCTGGACCAGATGGAAAAGTCAAGAGAAAAAGAGCGAATCTGAGAAGTCGTCACCGGTCAGTCACTAAATGTAAATGTTTATTCTCCCTGTGACTGCTCAGTACTGTAGTCACTGTATGATCTGCAGCGAGATGATGTTTGTATCGTTCCTTTTTGTGAAACTCCCAGCATATCCTTACCATCGTTCTGGCTATACTGGGAGCTGTAGTTTTATTCCGTACAAACTTATATGGCAGGGGTTAAACTAAATTTGTGAATTATCTCTGTACTGAGCTGTATTTGTACTGGTGCTGTATATATGTACTGAGCTTGGTTCTGGTGCTGTATATGTATGTACTGAGCTTGGTTCTGGAGTTATATTAATCATAACAACCAAGCTCAATACATATATACAGCACCAAAGAGAAGCTCAGAACATATATACAGCACCAGAACGAAGCTCATACACATATACAACACCAGAACCAAACTCAGTACATAAATACAGCACCAGAACAAAGCTTAGTACATAAATACAGCGCCAGAACAAAGCATATATACAAAATCAGAGCCAAGCTCAGTACATATATACAGCAACAGAATAAAGCTCATACACATATACAACACCAGAACCAAACTCCGTGTATATATATACAGCAACAGAACCAAGCTCAGTACATATATACAACACCAGAACAAGCTCAGTACATAAATACAACACCAGAACAAAGATCAGTACATAAATACAACACCAGAACCAAGCTCAGTACATATATACAGCACCAAAACAAAGCTCAGTACATAAATACAGTACCAGAACAAAGATCAGTACATAAATACAACACCAGAACCAAGCTCAGTACATATATACAGCACCAAAACAAAGCTCAGTACATAAATACAGTACCAGAACAAAGCTCAGTACATAAATACAACACCAGAACTAAGCTCAGTACATAAATACAACACCAGAACAGAGCTCAGTACATAAATACAGTACCAGAACAAAGCTCAGTACATATATACAGCACCAGACCAAGCTCAGTACATATATATCAGAACAACCAAGCTCAAAACATATATAATTCAATTCAAAAAGTGTCTCTCACATATTCTATAGATTCATTACACACAGAGGGATCTATCTCCAGCATTGTTTTCTTTTAATGTTGATGATTATGGTAACAGTTAATTAAAACCCCAAATTTAGTGTCTCAGAAAATTTGAATATTCTATAAGCCCAATTTCAAAAATGATTTTTATTACCGAAATGTTGTCCTACTGAAAAGTCTGTCCAGTGTCTGCCCTCAATACTTGGTCATGGCTCAGACTCTGCATGAATTACTGCATCAATGCGGCGTGGCATGGAGGCGATCAGACTGTGGCACTGCTGAGATGTTATCAATGTGTCGTGGCATGGAAGCGATCAGCCTGTGGTACTGCTGAGGTGTTATCAATGCGGCGTGGCATGGGGGGCGATCAGCCTGTGGCACTGCTGAGGTGTTATCAATGCGGCGTGGCATGGGGGGCGATCAGCCTGTGGTACTGCTGAGCTGTTATGGAATCCCAGGTTGCTTCATTACTGACTGTGGAAACTTCACAAAGTAAATTTTGCATTTCATTTGGAAATCTCGGTCCCGGAGTCTGGAGGAAGAGTGGAGAGGCGTCAATCCAAGTGTCTGCGCTCCAGTGTGAAGTGTCCGCAGTCAGTGATGGTTTGGGGGCCGTGTCATCTGCTGGTGTTATCAAGTCCAGAGTCAGCGCAGCGCCTAGCAGGACATTCCCCAGCACTTCATGCTTCCCTCTGCTGACAAGCTTTATGGAGACACTGATTTCATTCTCCAGCAGGACTTGGCACCTGCCCACACTGCCAAAAGTACCAACACCTGGTGTAATAACCACAGTAACATTGCACCTGATTGGCCAGCAAACTCACCTGACCTAAACCCCACAGAGAATCTACCGGGTATTGTCAAGAGGAATATGAGACCCCAGACCCAACAATGCAGACGAACTGAAGGCCGATATCAAAGCAACCTGGGCTTCCATAACACCTCAGCAGTGCCACAGGCTGATCGCCCCCATGCCACGCCGCATTTATAACACCTCAGCAGTGCCATAGGCTGATCTCCTCCATGCCACGCCGCATTTATAACACCTCAGCAGTGCCATAGGCTGATCTCCTCCATGCCACGCCGCATTGATAACACCTCAGCAGTGCCACAGGCTGATGCCTCCATGCCACGCCGCATTGATAACACCTCAGCAGTGCCACAGGCTGATCGCCTCCATGCCACGCCGCATTGATAACACCTCAGCAGTGCCACAGGCTGATCGCCTCCATGCCACGCCACATTGATAACACCTGAGCAGTGCCACAGGCTGATCACCTCCATGCCACGCCGCATTGATAACACTTCAGCAGTGCCACAGGCTGATCGCCTCCATGCCACGCTGTATTGATAACACCTCAGCAGTCCCACAGGCTGATCGCCTCCATGCCACGCTGCATTGATAAGACCTCAGCAGTGCCACAGGCTGATCGCCTCCATGCCACACCACATTGATAACACCTCAGCAGTGCCACAGGCTGATCGCCTCCATGCCACGCTGCATTGATAACACCTCAGCAGTGCCACAGGCTGATCGCCTCCATGCCACGCCGCATTGATAACACCTCAGCAGTGCCACAGGCTGATCGCTTCCATGCCACACCACATTGATGCAGTAATTTATGCAGAGTCGGAGCACCGACCAAGTATTGAGGGCAGATACTGGACATACTTTTTAGTAGGACAACATTTCGGTATTAAAAATCATTTTTTGAAATTGGGCTTATATAATATTCTAATTTAGTGAGTGACTTAAATTTTGGGTTTTCATTAACTGTTCCCATAATCATCAACATTACAAGAAAAAAATACTGGAAATAGATCCCTCTGTGTGTAATGAATCTATAGAATATACGAGAGACACTTTTTGATTTGAATTACTGAAATCAATTAACTTTTGATGATATTCTAATTCTTTGAGAAGGACTAGTGTATATATATATATATACTGAGCTTTGTTCTGGTGTTGTATTTATGTACTAAGCTTTGTTCTGATGCTGTATATATGTACTGTGCTTGGTTCTGGTGTTGTATACATGTACTGGGCTTTGTTCTGGTGCTGTATATAAGTTCTTTAATTTGTTCTGGTGCTGTATATATGTACTGAGCTTGGTTCTGGTGCTGTATATATGTACTAATCTTGGTTCTGGTGCTGTATTTATGTACTGAGCTCTGTTCTGGTATTGTATATATGTATTGAGCTTTATTCTGGTATTGTATTTCTGTACTGAGCTTGGTTCTGGTGCTGTATATATGTACTAATCTTGGTTCTGGTGCTGTATTTATGTACTGAGATTGGTTCTGATGCTGTATTTATGTACTGAGCTCGGTTCTGGTGTTGTACTTATGCCCTGAGCTTGGTTCTGGTGCTGTATATTTGTACTGAGCTTTGTTCTGGTGCTGTATATGTACTGAGCTTAGTTCTGGGGCTGCATATATGCACTGAGCTTCTCCTGGCACAATATCTAAGCATTAGCCGGGAGAGTTGTCGCGGCTTACTGCGCACGTCGCACTGTCCTCCACCCTTGTCATGTGCACAGCCTAACTAAATGGGTTGAGCACGCTTGGGATATGGAATGTGCCCATATAGGCCTATATGTAATGGGTGAGTTTAATATAATGCGTGGGTAGGTCTGTATGCTTATGTAATTATATACAGAGTGTGGCAGTCCACACTAAAACATTCTGGACAGGGAATTTTTTTATTTAGAGTCCACTTTAATGTAGGGGGTATTTGGAATATCGTAATTGTTTTATTTTATTATTAGAATCATTTTCAATGGCGCGATACACCGCAAAACACTGTGACCCCCCCCCCCCCTGCAGCGCGTATGACTTTGTCCGAAAAACAGGGAATCTGTTGTTAAAAATTTGAATCCCACCCCTGCCTACACCCCTGGTCATGGTGGCTTCCCCCTATGGCCTTTTGCCTGGTCCGGTCTGTACTGGCTCATAGAAATGAATGCAAGCGGCCATGTGCACGTCCCGCAATTTGTGGGCGACCCACGGTTGACACTCCGCGGCTGTCCGAGCTGAAAATCACGGCCGTGCACACCACTACGGTCGTGTATATGAGGCCTTAAAAGATATTCAGTAAGACAGTTCCACGTGTAGCAGATTTATCAAGAGGCGTGCGGCTTCTTATTAATTAGCCGCAGTTTTTGATTTTCATTTATGGAAAAGATGTCATTAATAACGGGCGGCCATGGAGTTTCCATGTTGATCATTTAGCTGTATATAGTCCGCAGGCCGGTATACAAGCAGGGGCCCCTTTTCTGACATCCTGCTCATGGGCACTTATAGAGACATTGTTGTTAGTATTTGTGTGTGTACCTAAGTATTGACATGTTTGTATATGAGCGTGTATGCATGTATGTGTATATATGTATGTATGTATGCATGTATGTGTGTAAGTATATGTATGTATGTATGTATGTATGTGTATGTATGTATGTATGTATAGATGTATATATTTGTGTGTGTATGTATATGTATGTACGTATATGTGTATACAGTGGCGTAACTACCGCCGTAGCAGCAGTAGCGGCTGCTACGGGGCCCGCGGCATGAGGGAGCTCGTGTCGCCCACCGGCACGGGCCCCCACCATGGCCGGAGGCTCCGCTAGCAGCCGCTATGGCTGCTACAGCGGGACGCCACTGAACACGACTACGGCAGAGCAGGGAGGTATCTCCCCGCTCTGCCATTAAACAAAAGACATGTATCCCCTCTCCACAGGATCTCCACAGGACAGGGGATACATGTGTGATCGCTGGCAGCGATAGGGAGAACGGGGGACTGAAAGTCCCCTGAAGTTCTCCATCACAAACCTCGGACTTCCGGGGTCTGTGTCGGCAGCTCCGTAGAAATGAATGGAGCGCCGGTCCCGCTTGTGCGCATGCGTGACCAGCGCTCCTTTCATTTCTACAGAGCTGCGCAGACACCGGAAGTCCGAGGTTAGTCATGGAGAACTTGGGGGGACTTTCAGTCCCCCGTTCTCCCTATCGCTGCCAGTGATCACACATGTATCCCCTGTCCTGTGGATAGGGGATACATGTCTTTTATTAGGACACACTGTAGGTGACATTTTTTTGGGAGGGGGGAACCTGTATGCCGTTCCCTACAGGGGGGGGCGCTGTATGGCGTTCCCTACAGGGGGGGGGGACGCTGTATGGCGTTCCCTACAGGGACGACGACGCTGTATGGCGTTCCCTACAGGGGGGACGACGCTGTATGGCGTTCCCTACAGGGGGGGGGGACACGCTGTATGGTGTTCCCTACAGGGGACGACGCTGTATGGCGTTCCCTACAGGGGGGCTGTATGGTGTTCCCTACAGACCCCCCCTGTAGGGAACGCCATACAGGCCTCCTGTAGGTAACGCCATACAGTCCCCCCTGTAGATAACGCCAGACAGCCCCCCCTGTAGATAACGCCATACAGTCCCCCCTGTAGATAGCGCCATACAGCCCCCCTGTAGATAGCGCCATACAGTTCCCCCTGTAGATAGCGCCATACAGTCCCCCCTGTAGATAACGCCATACAGCCCCCCCTGTAGATAGCGACATACAGCCCCCCTGTAGATAGCGCCATACAGTTCCCCCTGTAGATAGCGCCATACCGTCCCCCTGTAGATAGCGCCATACAGCCCCCCTGTAGATAGCGCCATACAGCCCCCCTGTAGATAGTGCCATACAGCCCCCCCTGTAGGGAACGCCATACAGTCCCCCCCTGTAGGGAACGCCATACAGTCCCCCCGTAGATAACGCCATACAGTCCCCCCGTAGATAACGCCATACAGCCCCCCCGTAGATAACGCCATACAGCCCCCCGTAGATAACGCCATACAGTCCCCCCCGGTAGATAACGCCATACAGCCCCCCCGTAGATAACGCCATACAGCCCCCCGTAGATAACGCCATACAGCCCCCTCTGTAGATATCTACAAAGGGGGCTGTATGGCGTTATCTACAGGTGGGCTGTATGGCGTTATCTACGGGGGGGCTGTATGGCGTTATCAAAAGGGGGGGTTTGTAAAAAAGGCACTATCTACAAGGGGGGGGGGGTTGTGTGACACCCAGGGGAGGGGGGGCCCCAGTCAAAAGTTTGCTATGGGGCCCAGTCTTTCCTAGTTACGCCCCTGTGTGTGTATATATATATATATATATATATATATATAGTTCAAATGGATGCAAAAAACACAGCACTCAATGCAGACTGGAAATCAGGCCATGTGCACGTTACCATAGTAAGGATGAATCAACTCCTTGGAATAAAATAGTAGAAATAAAGAGCGAGTAACGGCACCAGGACTTCAGTGTTGGGGAGATGTTGGTTTATTCACCACCAGGTGGAAAGAATGAGCGACGTTTCGGTTCACACCTGAACCTTTCTCAAGCTTGAGAAAGGTTCAGGTGTGAACCGAAACGTCGCTCATTCTTTCCACCTGGTGGTGAATAAACCAACATCTCCCCAACACTGAAGTCCTGGTGCCGTTACTCGCTCTTTATTTCTACTATATATATATATATATATATATATATATATATATATATATGTGTGTGTGTGCATGTATGTGTGTATGTATGTATGTATGTATGTATGTATGTATGTATGTATATGTGTGTATGTATGTATATGTGTGTATGTATGTATGTATGTATATGTGTGTGTGTGTATGTCTGTATATATGTATGTATGTATGTATGTATGTATATGTGTGTATGTATGTATGTATATGTGTGTATGTATGTATGTATATGTGTGTATGTATGTATATGTGTGTGTGTATGTATGTATAAGTATGTGTGTATGTGTGTGAGTGTATATTTTGTGTTTGTATAGATATGCGCACAGTTATTGTGTCTATGAATTTAAATGTGTGTATATTTGTGTGTGTATAAATGTGTGCAGGTATGAGGAGTATATGTTTGTTTATATGTATGTATTTGTATATATGTGTGTATGAATGTGAGTGTGTATATATGTATGAATGTGTGTGCGTTTTATGTATGAATGTTTGCATGTGTGTGTGTGTGTGTGTGTGTGTGTGTGTATGTGTTGTATATGTGTATGAATATTTTGTGTGTATGAATGTTTGTGTGTATGTGTGTGTATGTATGAATGTGTTGTATATGTGTATGAATATTTTGTGTGTATGAATGTGTTGTATATATGTATTGTGTGTGTGTGTATGAATGTTTGTGTATGTGTGTGTATGTATGAACGCGTTGTATATGTGTATGAACATTTTGTGTGTATGAATGTGTTGTATATATGTATGTGTATGAATGTTTGTGTGTATGTGTGTGTATGTATGAACGTGTTGTATATGTGTATGAACATTTTGTGTGTATATGTGAATAGGTGGAAGATTCTTCCTGCAGGACTGGGAGTATACATCTGATACACCAGGGATCTATATGGAGCAGATGGAGGTGGCCGGCTCTGATTTGCCCACGCTCTTGTGCTGCATTTGCCACCTGTTCCCTCAGTGTTAATATTGTTTTCTTCCGTTCACATTTTGCTGTACTTATATTTATTTTCGTTAAAGTCCATATCACAAAATAGTTCTGTGTTCTGCTCCATCTGCTAGAGGTGACCTAGGGGTGTAGGAAGGATTTTTCTTCTAAGAAAGGGGGATCTATTTCTTATCACATCATTTGGGGGACAGTCGTTGTGTATAACACATCTGCAGGAGATAAGGATGCGAGGGGCAGATTATAACACAACATAATCAGATTAAATTACATCACATAACGGGGCAATGGGGGGGGGGGGGGGGGTCAGGTGCATATAAGCTCTCCCTCCCCGATTGTCCTGGACCCATGGAAGGGCTCTTGGGGTGGTATGGGGCCATTTCCTGGCTTAAACACTGTACATTGGGGAACTTTGTATGCTGGCACTCTTTATGGGGGCCCTCTTTGGTTGGGGCACTGTGTATGGATCATGCTCTGGTTTGGGCACTGTGTATCGGGGCATACTCTGGCTGGGCACTGTGTATGGGGGCACTCTACTTGGGGCATGTTTATGGGGCACTTTTTGGTTGGGGCACTGTTAATGGGGCAATCTCTGGTTGGGGCACTGTGTATATTGGGCATTCTCTGTATTCAGGAACACACTCTCTGACTGGGGCACTGTGTATGGGGTCATTCTCTGGCTGGGGCACTGTGTATGGGGGGAACTCCCTGGTTGGGGCACGGTGTATGGGTTCTGCTCTGGTTTGGATACGGTTTATGGGGCATTCTCTGTCTGGGGCACTGGGTATGGGGGCACTCTGCGTGGGGCACTGTTTATAGGACACTCTCTGTTTGGGGCACTGTGTATGGGTCATGCTTTGGTTGGGGCACTCTCTGGTTGGGGCACTATGTATATTGGGCATTCTCTAGCTGGGCCACTGTGTTCAGTAACACTTTCTCTAACTGGTGCACTGTGTATCGGCTCATTCTCTGGCTGGGGCACTTTGCATGGGTTATGCTCTGGTTTGGGCACTGTTTATGGGGGAATTCTCTGGCTGGGTCACTGTGTATGTGGGAACTCCCTGGTTAGGGCACTGTGTATGGGTTATGCTCCGGTTTGGGCACTGTTTATGGGGTTATTCTCTGGCTGGAGCACTGTTTATGGGGTCATTCTCTGGCTGGGGCACGGTTTATGGGGGCATTTTCTGGCTGGGCCACCGTGTATGGGGGCACTCTTCTTGGGGCACAGTTTATGGAGCCATTCCCTAGTTGGGGCACTGTGTATTGGGCATTCTCTGGCTAGGGCATTGTGTTTGGGGGGCACTCTTTAGCTGGGGCACTGTGTTTGTGGGGGGCAGTGTGAATGGGGGCACCCTCTAGCATGCACTGTTGGTGGCGGCAGCCTACCCATCGCTATGATCAGTATTTGCCGGCTGGGCTTGTGTAAAAAGATGTTCTCTACATCAGGAATCTCCCTGAGCGCTGTTCTTGAAAATTGTCAACTGAGATCCCTCCGTAAAGACTGAGCCCGCAATTCCTTCTCGCGGCACGTCAGACACAATAACTGACATGATGACAGCGGTGCCAGTTACAATGAAGGTGTCGGAGCCGCCTGATGCCGGGCAGTCATGGCCGCCTCCCTGAATGACAGAAGATCGTAAAAAGCGGCACCAGGAGTTTTAGTTTTATGGACCGGAGATATTTCGTGCTCGGCGTCCACGGTCGGACCACTCGCAGATTTTACAACCACAGACATGGCGGATGGACGGAGCCGCACGCGTGTTAATGAATTGTAATTAAACACATGCAGGCGTGTAATCGCAGCCCTAATTCTAGGTCTGTGCGGAAATGAGCGATCACAAAATGCGTCCGGCTGTGCCCGCCATAGGCAGCGGCTGCAAATCATTTCACACTCACAAAGCATATTAACATTTTCATGTCAGAACAAATTACATTTCACGGTGCGTTGTTTGCGTGAGGGGGAGGGGGTACTAACTCCGACTTCTCTATCAATTAATTCCTCAACTAATTTGTCATTCAGGAGTGCAGGCAAGCTGGGTGACAGCCGCCCTGACCCCCATTACAGCCAATATAAAGTTAGACAATTTTACGATATATTTTCTGTATCAATATTTTTAAGATCTCTGCTTGCTGTCATTCAAAAGCAACTTTCATTGCTAACTTCCAGGGTTTACAGTTCTGTCCTTGTCATGTAATGGACACACAGGTGCAGGGCTCGTTACAAGACAGGTATCCTGTACTGTAACGGACTGTGCACCTGTGTGATCATCACATGACCAGGACAGATTCTCATTCCCTGGAAGCAAACAATGTATGTCACATTGAATGCCTGCAAGCAGAGATCTTGAAACAAAATGTGAATACAAAAGGATCGGGAAGGGAGGGGCCCAGGGAGCAGTTCTTCTACCCTTGAAGTCATGGTAGCTGATAAGGCTTGGTGTTCTTCACTTATACCCCAGGACCCAGTCGTGACCGAGCTTCTCATGGACTCCGTATAAAGCAGATAATGGAGCCAATTAATGTCCACTACACAATCTGATTGGCTGAACCTCTCAGGTGACATGACATCACCACCCGGTGACCTCATCACCATCAGCTTGTTACATAGGAAGAGCAATCCACAAGTCCTTCAATTCTGCCCCATATGATGACATCACAGACAATATAATAATCCCGTATTATAGGATATTGAGATCGCCCTGTGTAGGATTACATCACTGTACAATTGTCCTCCATAGATAGTGCTGCTGTTCTCTGATGTAGCATCATGAGTCTATGGGGCCCCCAGGAGCAAGGGCCCGCCCGTAATTAGTAGCCAATTTGGAATGCTGAAATTCTCCCATTGAGATCTTTGGGACTGTAATGCACACAGGGCCCCGTGATTGATGTGTTTGTGGGGTCCCGGCTCCCCAGGGCTATGTTCAGACATGTCTCTCTGATAGATAAAGGGGAGCGTACGCTTTCATGGCGACACCAGACGTAGATGTAGAGCCGTGTGCGTTTCATCCGACCGCTCGCTCCTCTGTGCTCTTTATTTTCATCTTCTGCCTCGTTCATTCAAGTGTAAGGATGAATACCCGCAGGAGATGGGGCTGGGAATCACGGTAGAGAAATCGCTGCCTGGGCATATAACTAATGACACAGCTATTAAACACTCTGCTGCTCCACACCGCCCCAAAACCATGTCATTCAGCCAATGAACGCTACAGGACCGAATACAAATATATAGATGTAGTAGAGCTGAGTTTGTTATGCGGCACAACTCATCGCGATACCAGAATGCATTATCTGCTGTTGAGTCCAACGGGTTGGCAGAATGTGGGGCACAAACGAAACAGTTCAATGACAAATTCAGCTCTGCTACATTTTGTGTATCTAACAAGCATTGTACACACAGGACTTCTCATCAATAAGGTCTGATATGTTATTTGTCATCATCCCAGAAGAAATAGGGGGCAAGTGATTGTCTCCAAAATCACCTCCAAATGGGGGTGGTCTTCTACTGGATCATTGAGACCCGTTTTTGTGTCAGAGCCAGGGACCACCGAGGAGCCCCTGGTTGTGTGGTGGGCCGGTCCGCCCCCTGGTGGTCGGCGCCTTCAGATCAAACATTGATGGACTATCCTGAAGCTCAGCTATCAATGTCTTAATTATTTTTTTTAATTAATGTCTGTGTTTTTATTTAATAAGATTTTATATGTATTTTATTTTTATTTTTTAACATAAAATGTTTTGGTTTTTTTATTAACTTTTTTACACTTCCGGGGGCCGCCATGTTTTATTTCTTCTGTGTATGTGTCTCCTAATGACACACACACAGATGGAATACGGCAGCTACAGGGCACGGGACATAACGAACGGGACCCGTTCATTACATCCTCTGCCGTCTCGCTCTGTAGTGCGCGTGCGGAGTTCAGAGCGACCCAGCATAGAAGCTGGTTTGTAGGGGGAAATCCGGCGCCATTTTGGAGAAGACCGGCTGCAGGTAAGGCGTGTGTGAGTGCGCGCACATGGGGGGGGTTTGTGCGTGGCGGTCTGTGCGTGGCGTGGTTGCATGTTTGTGTGGTTTGTGTGGGGGAGGGGGAGTTCAAAGGAGCAGCGGTGCTCGCCGCTGTTCCATCAAAACAGCTGATTGACGGCTGTCCCGTCGTTCCTTGCTCCTTTTGTGAACCGCCGTGTAACTACATGGCGATTCACAGCAGGAGCGAGGAATGAAGGAGCTGCGGCATATTACTAACTTTTTTTTTTCTTTTATATAAAATCGTGAAAAAAATATTTTCTTATGTCTCCGCTTTTTTTAATACTTTATTAGCGCCTTAGTCAGGGCAGTAGTCTGATTGACGACGTCTATTACTAAGGCAGGGCTTAGCGTCCAGCGCGTAAAATGCGTCAAAAACCGAGTCAAATTACACAACGTGTGAACCTGTCAAATGAAAAGTCATTCACCACAGGGGCTGCCCTCTTGGCTTTCATCATTCTTAGCCTTTTGGCGCGTCCTGTAGCTTCTGCCAAAAACACTCCCAAAATGGGAGCTGGACAATGCTTAGCAATTTGAAGACACCTTTTCCTGGCATGTAGCCAAAAATAAGGAGGGGGGTGAGTCTCCCTCCCACATTTACAGCAGCTGTAGGTCAGGCTGCTTTGCCTGATTCACCTTGCTGTAATTCTGGGAAGTGCTCCCTCTGGTGGCCAACATAGGAAAACATGTCAAATTATTATTTAATTTGTAATACTTTGTAAAAAAATACAGCAAAAAAACGTAGAAAATATAATAAAATAAGTAACTGACTTAATTTTTTTTTCAATTCACGACACATTCCCTTTAAGCAGCCACAAAGCCCTGACACAGATTTACGTCCTTGAGGCAGAAGAGCATGCAATCTAATTTCCCTTTTAAAGGCCTTTTTAGGAAAATAAAAGGTTAGTGAAGCAGACAGCATAGTTTTGTAGTGTGACCATGGGGAGAAATATACAATCCCCATATAGTGGTTGTCTGGCCTGAGAATTGAACCCATGACCTCAGCGCCGTGTACCCCCCTATAGCATCCAATCCCGTATGTTACACCTAACGTTTCCTCAACGCGGCCAGATGGTGCGGCATGTGTCAGTTTAATTGAAAATATATTGCTGCTTAACCTAAAAGGACTTCAGTACCTTGTGGATTGGTTCTCCAGATGGGCGATGGGCCTCAGGGGAAGACTCCATGTTTACAACAGATGAACCAATGCCACCGGCGGGTACTGGGGGGATTACATTGGTGGCTTGGGAAGCCATGAATATCAGATCTAATTCTTGTAGATACGGATCTAGCACTTCCTGACGAGCTGTAGACAACCAATGTTAGAGGTTCCATCTGCCATTAATTAATCTTGTAATTTTACTAAAGAAACTGGAAACAAAAGATCTAAAGACTTCTTCTGTATTACAGTATTTGCCATTGTTTCATGTATGTCCATGTAACTTGTTGCAGTTTTCACATTGGCCACTAGATGTCAGTACAACAGGCATCTCTCCAGGAAGGATCATGTTTTACAGCCTACAGTGAAATTGAAAGGTATCCCATTATTGTCACTTGTAGGTGGAGGCTTACTGAAAAATGGCCACGATTGTAATGACTGAGCCAAGATAAGCAGCTTTCACACTGACCCTGAACTCCACCAGTCTTTACTTCTTTCTGACTACTTATGATTAAACCACACTACAGTTTTGTCTCCAGGCTTGATATCTCATTTTGCAAACAAGGACTGCCAGCATTCCACTATAAATAGTGTCAGAAGAGTACCCCTATAAACTCTCAGAAAAGTTCCCCTATAAACAGTTTCAATCAGCATTTCCCTTATAAACAGTGTCATAAGGGTATGTTCACACGGCCTATTTACAGACGTAATTCGGGCGTTTTTGCCCCGAATTACGTCCGAAAATAGCGCCTCAATAGCGCTGACAAACATCTGCCCATTGAAAGCAATGGGCAGACGTTTGTCTGTTCACACGAGGCGTAATTTACGCGCCGCTGTCAAAAGACGGCGCGTAAATAGACGCCCGAGTCAAAGAAGTGACCTGTCACTTCTTTGGCCGTAATTGGAGCCGTTATTCATTGACTACAATGAATAGCAGCGCTAATTACGTCCGTGATGGACGCGGCGTTCATGTGCCTGCACATGCCGGTACGGCTGAAATTACGGGGATGTTTTCAGGCTGAAACATCCCCGTAATTTCAGCCGTTACGGACGCCCTCGTGTGAACATACCCTTAGAGTACCCCTACATACAGTGCTATAAGGCATTCCCCTATAAACAGTAATAGCCAGCATTCCCACTATAAACAGTGTCATGGGTGTTCCCCTATATACAGTTTCAGAGGGCATTCCCCCATAAACAGCACCAGCAGAGTTTCACTTTAAACAATGTTAGGCTGGGTTCACACTACCTATTTTCAGACGTAAACGAGGCATATTATGCCTCGTTTTACGTCTGAAAATACGGCTCCAATACGTCGGCAAACATCTGCCCATTCATTTGAATGGGTTTGCCGACGTACTGTGCAGACGACCTGTCATTTACGCGTCGTCGTTTGACAGCTGTCAAACGACGACGCGTAAAAATACAGCCTCGTCCAAAGAAGTGCAGGACACTTCTATACATTATATGCGGGACACTTATATACATTATATGCGGGACACTTATATACATTATATGCGGGACACTTATATACATTATATGCGGGACACTTATATACATTATATGCGGGACACTTATATACATTATATGCGGGACACTTCTATACATTATATGCGGGACACTTCTATACATTATATGCGGGACACTTCTATACATTATATGCGGGACACTTCTATACATTATATGCGGGACACTTCTATACATTATATGCGGGACACTTCTATACATTATATGCGGGACACTTCTATACATTATATGCGGGACACTTCTATACATTATATGCGGGACACTTCTATACATTATATGCGGGACACTTCTATACATTATATGCGGGACACTTCTATACATTATATGCGGGACACTTCTATACATTATATGCGGGACACTTCTATACATTATATGCGGGACACTTCTATACATTATATGCGGGACACTTCTATACATTATATGCGGGACACTTCTATACATTATATGCGGGACACTTCTATACATTATATGCGGGACACTTCTATACATTATATGCGGGACACTTCTATACATTATATGCGGGACACTTCTATACATTATATGCGGGACACTTATATACATTATATGCGGGACACTTATATACATTACATGCGGGACACTTCTATACATTACATGCGGGACACTTCTATACATTACATGCGGGACACTTCTATACATTACATGCGGGACACTTATATACATTACATGCGGGACACTTATATACATTATATGCGGGACTCTTATATACATTATGTGCGGGACGCTTATATACATTATATGCGGGACGCTTATATACATTATATGCGGGACGCTTCTATACATTGTATGCGGGACACTTCTATACATTGTATGCGGGACACTTCTATACATTATATGCGGGACACTTCTATACATTATATGCGGGACACTTCTATACATTATATGCGGGACACTTATATACATTATATGCGGGACACTTCTATACATTATATGCGGGACACTTCTATACATTATATGCGGGACACTTCTATACATTATATGCGGGACACTTATATACATTATATGCGGGACACTTCTATACATTATATGCGGGACACTTCTATACATTATATGCGGGACACTTCTATACATTATATGCGGGACACTTATACATTATATGCGGGACACTTCTATACATTATATGCGGGACACTTCTATACATTATATGCGGGACACTTATATACATTATATGCGGGACACTTCTATACATTATATGCGGGACACTTCTATACATTATATGCGGGACACTTCTATACATTATATGCGGGACACTTCTATACATTATATGCGGGACACTTCTATACATTATATGCGGGACACTTCTATACATTATATGCGGGACACTTCTATACATTATATGCGGGACACTTATATACATTATATGCGGGACACTTATATACATTATATGCGGGACACTTCTATACATTATATGCGGGACACTTCTATACATTATATGCGGGACACTTCTATACATTATATGCGGGACACTTCTATACATTATATGCGGGACACTTATATACATTATATGCGGGACACTTATATACATTATATGCGGGACACTTATATACATTATATGCGGGACACTTATATACATTATATGCGGGACACTTATATACATTATATGCGGGACACTTCTATACATTATATGCGGGACACTTCTATACATTATATGCGGGACACTTCTATACATTATATGCGGGACACTTCTATACATTATATGCGGGACACTTCTATACATTATATGCGGGACACTTCTATACATTATATGCGGGACACTTCTATACATTATATGCGGGACACTTATATACATTATATGCAGGACACTTATATACATTATATGCGGGACACTTATATACATTATATGCGGGACGCTTCTATACATTATATGCGGGACACTTCTATACATTATATGCGGGACACTTCTATACATTATATGCGGGACACTTCTATACATTATATGCGGGACACTTCTATACATTATATGCGGGACACTTCTATACATTATATGCGGGACACTTATATACAATATATGCGGGACACTTCTATACATTATATGCGGGACACTTCTATACATTATATGCGGGACACTTCTATACATTATATGCGGGACACTTCTATACATTATATGCGGGACACTTCTATACATTATATGCGGGACACTTCTATACATTATATGCGGGACACTTCTATACATTATATGCGGGACACTTCTATACATTATATGCGGGACACTTATATACATTATATGCGGGACACTTCTATACATTATATGCAGGACACTTCTTTGGACGTTTTTGGAGCTGTTTTCTCATAGACTCCAATGAAAACAGCTCCAAAAACGGACGTAAAAAACGCCGCGAAAACGGCGCGAAAAACGCGAGTTGCTCAAAAAACGTCTGAAAATCAGGGGCTGTTTTCCCTTGAAAACAGCTCTGTATTTTCAGACGTTTTTGGTCACTACGTGTGCACATACCCTTAGGGTATGTTCACACGAGGGCGTCCGTTACGGCTGAAATAACGGGGATGTTTCAGCCTGAAAACATCCCCGTAATTTCAGCCGTAACGGCATGTGCAGGCGCTTGAACGCCGCGTCCATTATGGGCGTAATTAGCGCTGCTATTCATTGTAGTCAATGAATAACGGCTCCAATTACGGCCAAAGAAGTGACAGGTCACTTCTTTGACGCGGGCGTCTATTTACGCGCCGTCTTTTGACAGCGGCGCGTAAATATACGCCTCGTGTGAACAGACAAACGTCTGCCCATTGCTTTCAATGGGCAGATGTTTGTCAGCGCTATTGAGGCGCTATTTTCGGGCATAATTCGGGGCAAAAACGCCCGAATTACGTCCGTAAATAGGCCGTGTGAACATACCCTTAGACAGCATTCCTCTATAAACAGTGTCAGACAGTGTTCCCCTATAAACAGTGTAAGACAGGAAGCGTTCCCCTATAAACAATGTCAGGCAGCGTTCTCCTATAAATAGTGTAAGGCAGTTTTCCTCTATAAACATTTTCAGACAGTGTTCCCCTATAAACAGTGTCAGAAAGCGTTCCCCTATAAACAATGTCAGACAGCGTTCCCCTATAAATAGTGTCAGCCAGCGTTCCCCTATAAATAGTGTCAGACAGCGTTCCCCTATAAACAGTGTCAGGAAGTATTCCCCTATAAACAATGTCAGACAGCGTTCCCCTATAAATAGTGTCAGCCAGCGTTCCCCTATAAATAGTGTCAGACAGCGTTCCCCTATAAACAGTGTCAGGAAGTATTCCCCTATAAACAATGTCAGACAGCGTTCCCCTATAAATAGTGTCAGCCAGTGTTCCCCTATAAATAGTGTCAGACAGCGTTCCCCTATAAACAGTGTCAGGGAGCGTTCCCTATTAAATAGTATCAGCCAGCATTCCCCCCCTGTAAAAGGTGTGAGCCTATTAAGTGATGACTGGAGTTCTCCTTTAAGTTGCATCTGCATTGACAACAATATGTGTCTGGGTTTGCTCTGATGTCTCCGTGTTGTCATTTTGAGGGTCAGGGCACCCGTAACATTGCCCAGTAATAAGTCCTAGACACATGGATATAATAATATAGAACTCTAATTCCTGGAGAGCGCGTGGAGCTATGGGGCAGCCTGCAGCTATGTGTGATGTGACTCTGCTTACTTCTCCTGACACATAGTGGCTGCTGTCACTGCCGCACATGGCACGGTCTGGTGCCTGGCACATACAGCGCTGCCCGCAGCAAGGTTCTTACAGTTCTCTTCAAAGTTACTCATTACAGTCACTGGAATATTCCACTGGTGCACAGAACGCCTCTAAATATAGTGTCTGGACGGCATTCAGCATTTATGTCCATGCAACGACCTCAAGGGGACCCGACACAATTCTATTAACCCGTTTC
Source organism: Rhinoderma darwinii (assembly GCF_050947455.1). NCBI lineage: Eukaryota > Metazoa > Chordata > Amphibia > Anura > Rhinodermatidae > Rhinoderma > Rhinoderma darwinii. The sequence continues at coordinate 13,426,166 of NC_134690.1, read as the reverse complement.
CCAACTCTGTGCCCAGATTGTTTTTTTATGTGCCCATTTAAATCAAAAACTTTTTATAAAGGAGCGCCGTCTGACACGGTTTATAGGGGAACGCTCCCTGTCACTGATTATAGGGGAACGCTGCCTTACAATGTTTATAGGGGAACGCTGCCTGTCACTGTTTATAGTAGAACGCTACTGACAATGTTTATAGGGGAACACTTTCTGACATTGTTTATAGGAGAACAGTGTCTGGCACTGTTTATAGGGGAACGCTGCCTTACACTGTTTATAGGGGAACACTTTCTGACACGGTTTATAGGGGAACACTAACTGACAATGTTTATAGAGGAATTCTTCTAAAATTGCTTATAGGGGAACACTGTCTAACACTGTTTATAAAGAAACATCTACTGACACTGTTTATAAAGAAACATCTACTGACACTGTTTATAGGGGAACGCTAACTGACAATGTTTATAGGGGAACGCTGCCTGTCACTGCTTATAGGAGAACGCTAACTGACAATATCTATATGGGAACACCTTCTGACACTGTTTATAGGGGAACACTGTCTGCCACTGTTCATAGGGGCACACTTTCTGACACTGTTTAAAGGGGAACACTGTCTGGCACTGTTTATAGGGAAACACTCCCTGTCACTGTTTAAAGGGGAACGTTAACTGACAATGTTTATAGGGGAACACTTCCTTACACTGTTTATAGGGGAACGCTAACTGACAGTGTTTATTGGGGAAGGCAGACTGACACTGTTTATGGGCTAACGCAGTCTGACACTACTAATAGGGGAACGCTATCTGGCACTACTAATCGGGGAACGCTGTCTGACACTGTTTATAGAGAATGCTATCTGACATAGTTTATAAGGGAACGCTGGTTGAAACAGTTTATAGGGGAATGCTTGGTGGTGTTGTGTGTAGAGGAACCCTGGTTGACTTGATTGAGTCAGAGAGGAAAGGTTTGGGTTTTCTCCTCTTGTTTTTAGGATCCAATTTGCCTAAAAACTATAATTGCATCAACACCGCATCTCTGCGGCGAACCTGGCCTTAGGGAAGTAGAGCATGACCAGCGCATAGCACCACCACTGCAGACCCTGGTGTACCATAACCACTCTGCTTCATATTTATAAAGATACAGTATACGGGGGAAGGGGTTAGGGTGACACGGTACTATGGTCAGCCCTGTGTCTGGTCATTTGACCTAATAACCATGATGAATCCCTCGAAGTTCTCCAAAGTCCATAGTCAATTCCCCCCTTTGCCCCATAAGTTTCCTTTAAATTATCATCATTATTAATATTACAGCTCATGAACTCATTTATGCATTTTTTAAGGAAGTCGAAGATCGCCCCGGGCCTGCGCTAAATATAAATCCGGGTGTAGGAGGAACATTAATCGGATATATTGCGCAGTTTTCACACAGCTGTAATTGCCATCATTGCTCGTCTGGTATTATATTTCATTTTAACTAGGAGATTACGTTGTGATTGTTTTTGGATTATGACAGCCCCAGGACAGCAATTATATTTTACAAACTGCCGGAGGCCCCACTGATCTGTTCAATACAGGTAACAAAGCAAAGGCGTAGGATGTGTGCCTGGAGGAAGCGTACCATGAGGACAACTGCATCTGCTGAGATCATAGTCAAGTATTATTTTATTATTGTTATTGATTACGTTTGTTTCTCACTATTAATTTTTACAATTAATTATTATTGTTATTTGATTAGTTAAGACACCTTCATAAAAGTTCAGTCACTTTGTAAATACATTACATTACTTATCCTGTAAACATCCTGAGTTACATCCTGTATTATACTCCAGAGCTGCACTCACTATTCTGCTGGTGGAGTCACTGTGTACATACATTACATTACTTATCCTGTAAACATCCTGAGTTACATCCTGTATTATACTCCAGAGCTGTACTCACTATTCTGCTGGTGGAGTCACTGTGTACATACATTACATTACTTATCCTGTACTGATCCTGAGTTATACCCTGTATTATACTCCAGAGCTGCACTCACTATTCTGCTGGTGGAGTCACTGTGTACATACATTACATTACTTATCCTGTACTGATCCTGAGTTACATCCTGCATTATACTCCAGAGCTGCACTCCCTATTCTGCTGGTGGAGTCACTGTGTACATACATTACTTATCCTTATTACTTATCCTGTACTGATCCTGAGTTACATCCTGTATTATACTCCAGAGCTGCACTCACTATTCTGCTGGTGGAGTCACAGTGTACATACATTACATTACTTATCCTGTAAACATCCTGAGTTACATCCTGTATTATACTCCAGAGCTGCACTCTCTATTCTGCTGCTGGAGTCACTGTGTACATACATTACATTACTTATCCTGCACTGATCCTGGGTTACATCCTGTATTATACTCCAGAGCTGCACTCACTATTCTGCTGGTGGAGTCACTGTGTACATACATTACATTACTTATCTTGTAAACATCCTGAGTTACATCCTGTATTATACTCCAGAGCTGTACTCACTATTCTGCTGGTGGAGTCACTGTGTACATACATTACATTACTTATCCTGTAAACATCCTGAGTTACATCCTGTATTATACTCCAGAGCTGCACTCACTATTCTGCTGGTGGAGTCACTGTGTACATACATTACATTACTTATCCTGTAAACATCCTGAGTTACATCCTGTATTATACTCCAGAGCTGTACTCACTATTCTGCTGGTGGAGTCACTGTGTACATACATTACATTACTTATCCTGTACTGATCCTGAGTTATACCCTGTATTATACTCCAGAGCTGCACTCACTATTCTGCTGGTGGAGTCACTGTGTACATACATTACATTACTTATCCTGTACTGATCCTGAGTTACATCCTGCATTATACTCCAGAGCTGCACTCCCTATTCTGCTGGTGGAGTCACTGTGTACATACATTACTTATCCTTATTACTTATCCTGTACTGATCCTGAGTTACATCCTGTATTATACTCCAGAGCTGCACTCACTATTCTGCTGGTGGAGTCACAGTGTACATACATTACATTACTTATCCTGTAAACATCCTGAGTTACATCCTGTATTATACTCCAGAGCTGCACTCTCTATTCTGCTGCTGGAGTCACTGTGTACATACATTACATTACTTATCCTGCACTGATCCTGGGTTACATCCTGTATTATACTCCAGAGCTGCACTCACTATTCTGCTGGTGGAGTCACTGTGTACATACATTACATTACTTATCTTGTAAACATCCTGAGTTACATCCTGTATTATACTCCAGAGCTGTACTCACTATTCTGCTGGTGGAGTCACTGTGTACATACATTACATTACTTATCCTGTAAACATCCTGAGTTACATCCTGTATTATACTCCAGAGCTGCACTCACTATTCTGCTGGTGGAGTCACTGTGTACATACATTACATTACTTATCCTGTACTGATCCTGAGTTACATCCTGTATTATACTCCAGAGCTGTACTCACTATTCTGCTGGTGGAGTCACTGTGTACATACATTACATTACTTATCCTGTAAACATCCTGAGTTACATCCTGTATTATACTCCAGAGCTGCACTCACTATTCTGCTGGTGGAGTCACTGTGTACATACATTACATTACTTATCCTGCACTGATCCTGGGTTACATCCTGTATTATACTCCAGAGCTGCACTCACTATTCTGCTGGTGGAGTCACTGTGTACATACATTACATTACTTATCTTGTAAACATCCTGAGTTACATCCTGTATTATACTCCAGAGCTGTACTCACTATTCTGCTGGTGGAGTCACTGTGTACATACATTACATTACTTATCCTGTAAACATCCTGAGTTACATCCTGTATTATACTCCAGAGCTGCACTCACTATTCTGCTGGTGGAGTCACTGTGTACATACATTACATTACTTATCCTGTACTGATCCTGAGTTACATCCTGTATTATACTCCAGAGCTGTACTCACTATTCTGCTGGTGGAGTCACTGTGTACATACATTACATTACTTATCCTGTAAACATCCTGAGTTACATCCTGTATTATACTCCAGAGCTGCACTCACTATTCTGCTGGTGGAGTCACTGTGTACATACATTACATTACTTATCCTGTACTGATCCTGAGTTACATCCTGTATTATACTCCAGAGCTGCACTCACTATTCTGCTGGTGGAGTCACAGTGTACATACATTACATTACTTATCCTGTAAACATCCTGAGTTACATCCTGTATTATACTCCAGAGCTGTACTCACTATTCTGCTGGTGGAGTCACTGTGTACATACATTACATTACTTATCCTGTACTGATCCTGAGTTACATCCTGTATTATACTCCAGAGCTGCACTCTCTATTCTGCTGCTGGAGTCACTGTGTACATACATTACATTACTTATCCTGCACTGATCCTGAGTAACATCCTGTATTATACTCCAGAGCTGCACTCACTATTCTGCTGGTGGAGTCACTGTGTACATACATTACATTACTTATCCTGTACTGATCCTGAGTTACATCCTGTATTATACTCCAGAGCTGCACTCTCTATTCTGCTGCTGGAGTCACTGTGTACATACATTACATTACTTATCCTGCACTGATCCTGAGTAACATCCTATATTATACTCCAGAGCTGTACTCACTATTCTGCTGGTGGAGTCACTGTGTACATACATTACATTACTTATCCTGTACTGATCCTGAGTTACATCCTGTATTATACTCCAGAGCTGCACTCACTATTCTGCTGGTGGAGTCACTGTGTACATACATTACATTACTTATCCTGCACTGATCCTGAGTTATATCCTGTATCTCTTTATTTTATATAAATTTACAAAACATAAACTGAAAAACAAATACATAACTAATTCCATATAACCAAAAAGTCATAACCCAATTCTTTTAAACAAATTTTCTTATATACATCTCTGTATATGAGAAGAGAAAACGATACCAGACCCGGCCACATACACCCCACTCTTATATACTTACATCTACACTTCATCCGAAGCTAAACAATAACTAGAATATATACAAACATCATATAAACGTAATCCAAAGTACTAACAGAAAATCCCCCGACCCGCGTCACCCAAGGGCCTAAAGAAACAACGTAATAATGATGATAATAATCAAACAACATAATAATAGCAAATAAAATAATAATAATAATAATAACAAAAACAATCCAAAATATAATAATACTAATCCCAATTTTTTATTTTTATTTTTTTATCTTTTTTAATTATTTTTTAAAAAAAATTTTATTATTATAATCACACTATACACATCCTGACTTTCCCTAACCTTACCCTTCTTACCTAAACTCCACCACCCCAGCCAGCATCTCACCTCATGTCCTCTCACGTCCGCATAGTCCATATGCTGGCCCCCACCACCTCACCCAACACCCCAGCCCAGCCCCCCGCCCCATGTCCTCCCATGTCCGCATAGTCTGGGGCTGGGTCAGGCAAACCCCCCCCCCCCCCCGACCCCCTCCCAACCTATCTATTAACCCCCTTAAGTCTATCCCTATTCTAACAACATTTTTACAATATAATACAATACACGTCACCAACTTGTCCAAATACCAAACCATATACAAAATACACCGTACCCGAAAGCACCAAGTTCGGTCGCTTGTAAACCTTTTTCCTGCCATTTCAATCCTAAACAAAACAAAAATCTTCCAGTGCTTACCTAGCCCATCACCAGATAGAGAGAAGGGAAAGCCCCCCCAGCTCCCCCCCAGAGGCCAAGGTACCACGTCCACCGCTGCACCCTCCCTATCGCTTGCCCTATCTCCTTACCCTATTACTAGCCCTTTTCTTGACCCTATTGAAAGCTGACCCTATGCTGACCCTCACCTTTCCCTTATTCCGAGCCCTATCGCTATATTTTTTATTGGTGCCTCAGCGGAACGCAGACCCCCACCTCCAGTTGAGCACCGGTGACGACTCCCCCTCCCTCATGAAGGCAGACACATTAAGGCACCCAAAAGGAAAAGCCCCTCCAAAGACGAGAGGCTTTGGATGCTCCCAATCTGCCAACCTCCAAAGAATGCACCTTCACCAGGTCACCCATGATATTGCTTACAACCTCATCCACTAGGAGGATTTTCTTCTGGGTAGAAACTAGACATCGTGCATTCCACATAAAGTGCCTGACCACTATACTGACTAGAAACAAGGTGCAATGGTCCCTACCACCGAGGTCTCCGAACACTCCATAGGCCCACCCAGCATAGGAGAGGCTGGTTAGGCCTGGCCAACCAATGGAGGCTCCCACCCTTTTGTATACCTCTGTATTGAAAGGGCAATGAAGCAGGAAATGCTCCATGCTTTCCAGCACTCCGCCGCACTCCTCCCGGGGGCAATCCCGATCATCAGAGCTTCTGCACTTTAGATTGCCCCTCACATACAGTCTCCCATGGAAGCAACGCCAAGCCAGATCCCAAAACTTCTGGGGAATTCTCGCTGAATTTAAAAGTTTTAATCCCACCCCGAGGTCACTACTTGGGCAGTCTTTGAGCGCCAGGGGCTTCTGGAAGTGGGTCATCAGGACCCTCCTGTCAAGAATTTTTCTCGACATGGTCCTGATCTCCCACACCTCCAGACCCCACCGGCGAACAATCTTCAGCGCCAGGGTGGCATAAGCCGGGAGATGTCCGTGAGGTGTACGCAGGTCTTTCACTTGTCCTCCTCTCTCCCATTCCTGGAAGAAAGGCCGAAACCACCCCCTGCAGGAGGATATCCACCAAGGAGCCCTCTCTTGCCAGAGGTTTGCCAGGTTGATCTTAACAAAGGTGTTCACTAGGAACACCACCGGGTTAACCATACCTAACCCGCCCAGTGTCCTTGGTAGGTAAGTAACCTCCCTCTTGATTAGGTTGAGCCTGTTCCCCCATAACAGCTGGAAGAACAGGCTATAGACCCGAGTCCAGAGAGGTTCTGGCAAGATGCACACACTGCCCAGGTAAAGCAACATGGGCACCAGGTAGGCCTTGGCCAAGTGAACCCTTTCCCTCAGGGTTAAGGACCAACCCTTCCATTGGTCGACCTTCTGGGCAACTAGATTCAGCCTATCCTCCCAGTTCTTCTTGGGGTAATCACCCGGGCCAAATTCGACTCCTAAGATCTTAGCAGACCCCTGAGGCTCTGGAAGGGTGTCCGGGAGATCAAAACCAGGATCTCCTCCTCCCAGCCAGAGACTTTTGCACTTATCCCGGTTGATCTTGGACCCAGATGCCAATGAGTAACGCTCCACTTCCGACATCACCCACTCTGCCTCCCCTCTCGAGGAGACAAAAATGGAGACGTCGTCTGCGTACGCAACCACCCTCTGAGTGGCCTCCGGCCCCTCCAGGCCGGCCCCGACTCCCGCCAATGGCCCACGATCGATCCTTTTAAGAAAAGGATCAATTGCGAACGCATATAGCAAAGGGCTCAAGGGACAACCCTGGCGGACACCAGACCCAACCTCAAAGGGGGTTCCAACCCAACCGTTCACCAGCGCAAAAGTCTCAGCCCCAGTGTATAAGGTCTGTAGCCAATTGACAAACCCCCCCGGTAGGCCGTACCTCAGAAGGACCGACCAGAGGTACTCGTGGTCCACCCGGTCAAAAGCCTTGGCCTGGTCCAAGGACAGGATGTACCCCTCCCACCGACCAGAATTTCCCTGCTCCACTGCCTCTCTGACACTGAGGACAGCACTAAATGTGCTGCGGCCTGGAACAGAGCAATGCTGGACCGGCGAAAGGAGCCGGGATGCAAACTTCACCAGCCGATTAAACAGCACCTTTGCGAGAACCTTTCTGTCCGTATTGAGCAGCGCTATGGGACGCCAATTCTCAATACGGGTCGAGTCTTTACCCTTCGATAAAACGATCAAGGCCGACCTCCTCATTGACATTGGCAAAGTATCCGAGGAAAGGCACTCATTAAACACCTCAGTCAAGAGGGGAACTAGGGTTCCTTTAAAAGTCTTATAAAACTCGGATGTTAAGCCATCCGGCCCTGGCGATTCTTTGAGGGCAAGCCCATCAATCGCGAATCCCACTTCCTCTTCCTTGATTGAGTCTATCAAAACACCGAGAGAGGGGTCTACCCCTGGCTCAGGGATGGTTTCAGCCAGGAAAGCCGACATCTCGTCTCGGTTTGGATCTTGCTTCCTCAAGAGCTGCGAGTAGAAGGATCTGACGACCTCCATGATCCCTGATTTGGATCTCTTCAGAGATCCTGTACTATCAATCAGTCCTGTCACAGCCTTACGACTCACTGACATCTTACAGTTCCTGTAGGGGTCGGGCGAGCGGTACCTCCAGAAATCCCTCTCAAGAACTAAAGATGTGTGCCTATCATACTGACACCTCCTGAGCAAAGCTTTCACCACGGAGATCTCCTCCCCACTACCCCCGGTTGAGACCAGATGTTCGAGTTTCCTCCTCAGTTCCTGATATAGGCGGTACCTACTCATGGACCTGAGGCTCGAGAGCCTGCGGAAAAATCCTGCCACCCGGACTTTAAACAACTCCCACCACTCAGACTTAGTACCACTGAGATCCAACAAAGGTACCTGGCTCTGAAGAAAATCCTCAAAGGCCTGTCTTATCTCCGCTTCTTCCAAGAGAGTAGAATTCAGCCTCCATGTACCTCTTCCCATCTGGAGGGACTCTGCAATGTTCAAAGAGAAAATAATCATACAGTGATCGGAGAACTCCACCTCAACAACGGACACTGGTGAAGAGATGGCTTCCTCCTTCAAAAAAAACCTGTCTATCCTAGACCTACAACTACCTCTACGATAGGTGAAACCCGAGTGGCCTGGGGTATGCCTGATGTGGATATCCACCAGGCGAGCATCGCTAACTATATTTTTTAATGCTACACTATCATAGGTCAATTTTTTATCTCCGGAACCTCCTCTATCTCGGGGCCTCACGACAGTATTGAAGTCCCCTCCAAAGATAACTTGTCGACCTGAAAAAAGGAAAGGCTTAATCCTCATGAAGAGACTTTTACGGTCCCATTTGCTCTGGGGTCCGTATATATTGATTAATCTTAATTCCTGTCCCCTCATGAGGACATCTAAGATCAAGCACCTCCCCATTTCTAACTCAATCATCCGTCGGCATGTTACCGGTGCAGTGAAAAGGACCGCCACTCCGCTATAGGGCTCAGCCGCAAGAGACCAGTAGGAGGGCCCGCGTCGCCACTCCCTCCTAGATTTAATGACATCTGCCAAAAGTGACAGCCTGGTCTCCTGCAAAAACAAAATGTCGGCTTCAACTCGGCCAAGAAAATCAAAGGCTGCAAATCTCGCCCTATCTGACTTAATGCTGGCAACGTTAATTGATGCCAGCGTCAACGGAGTGGGTGCCGCCATCATGGATGTTTGAGTTAGACGGCTTTCTTCTTCCCACCCCCCCTCTATCTGATGAGGACCCCCCTTCTTTGCCTCGCTTCTTTCAAACTGAGGAGTCCATACTCACCACCCTATTCCCATCTTCATCCCCAAGTTCCGGGTCAACCTCCCCCTCTGGGGGCAACGGCCCCTGCAAGAGGGGAGGCTCAACGAATCTAGGGTGCCCTACCATGCCCTCCCTCTTAGTATGAGAGGCTGGAACGTCCACGAGAGCATGGTATCGATCAGTAGAGCGCACCAGGGGGGTACAGGATTTACCTTCCTGAGCCAGGGCGGGGCCAGATGTATTTGGCCCTTGGCTTTTACCCGGTGTCCCTTTTGCTGTAGGCTGAGTCCTCTCTTCCTCTCCCACACTTTCATAGTGGGAGGACTGAGAGTCCTCAGCCCTCTGCTCCCTTTGGATCCTCCTCATCTCCTCGTTCAATTCGGCCTCCCCAGGGGCATCAGCTTCAGGGGGGGCATCCAGATCCGAATCAGAGGTCGTCCCAGTTTCCTGGAGCGCCCTCCAAATCCTCTCCTTCCTTCGCTTCTCCGCCCTTCTCTGGCGAGAAGGGGGACCCTTCTTTGCATTCTTCCCTTGCCCCTGTGCCCCATCGTCCCTGCCCGCACCCTCACCCACGAAGGCCTCCCTCCTCTCATCCTCTGCAGGTTTGGAACAAGCATTGACAACAGAGCGAGGACACCGACTGAACGGGTGACCTAAGTCACCACACAGGTTGCAGCGAATACGGTCACACGATGCGGCTAGATGACCAATCCCCCCACAATGAGCACACTTCTGCATCTTGCAGCCTGCACTCAAATGTCAGGTGTCGCCACACCGGTGACACAACTTCGGCTGCCCCTGATAGAAGACAAGGATCCGATCTCTTCCCAGGAAAGCAGACGATGGTATGTGGGACACCGTCTGTCCCAGACGCTTTAATTTAACCATGAACGTCCAGGCCCCTGACCAGATGCCAAACTCATCCATGTTCTTCTGTGGCATCTCTACTACCTCTCCGTACCTTCCCAACCAGGTCATGATATCAATACAAGAGAGTGACTCGTTACGGGTAAGAACGGTCACTCTCTTGGGACCACTTTGGCGAGAAATTGCTTGTGCAGCAAAGTCTCGCCAGCCAGGCTCGTCCTTCATCAGCTCGTAGTTCCCCCAGAAGACCTCAAGGCCCCCTAGGTGAACAAAGCTGATGTCAAACTCGACCGAGCCATGAGGATGTATCAAGGCAAAGATGTCACTCGCCTTGAAGCCCATCCCCAGCAGCAGCTCCACCACCCTCTTTCTGGGAGGGCACGCATCATTACCACGCCACCGGAGACGGACCACATTCCTCCTGGCTACAGCCTGCCCGGCTGTTGGGAGCGACCACTGATCTCCTCGTTGCTCTCGGAAGGCATTTAGACCATATCTGTCTATCCAGAAAGACAGGTCCTTCTGCACTCCCCCTATGGTTAGGGTTTGCTTTCCCTCTCTTAAAGCGTCCAAGAGACGTTGTTGCAAGTTACCGTCCCTGGACCTTGAGGATGAAGATGGGTGGGCCCGCTGTCCCCCCGCTGCCACACCAGCATAAGACCTGCCGGATGTCACAGCAAGAGGAGCGCCAGGCCCATTGCCCCTGGTTGATACCCCATCCCCACCACCCACCACCTCACCACCTACAGACACAGCACTCAACACCCCATTACCAGCAGACACTCCAGCAACTTTATTTACAGACACCTGCATACCCCCAGCAGTTTCCACATCCACAGTCATCCTTCTGGCCAGGCCTGGTCCTATGTTATGTATTTTTTCTGTACTTTTTGTGTGGGTAGACACTGCTTCAGTCTCCGCATCATCAGGCACCTTTGCAGGGACGCCACCAGATGTTATAAGCGATGTCCCCGCTGTGCCCTCCGCCTCATTAACCTCCATCTGTTCTATGCGCAGAAATTTTTTGGGAAAGGGGCCACCGTCGCCCCCGAAGCCAGCAGCCCCCTTCTTGCCACACCACTTTTCAGCGATGCGGACGAAGGAGCCACTGACATCACTGGAGCCGCCTCCCCCCTCCCACAGAGGAGTGGCCAACAGAGCCGGAGCCCCCTCCGTGACCGCCCTTGTCCGGAACGTCTGACGGCTTTACTGCGACACCGACAGACTTCCGGCTTTCAGACACCACATCCGGTTTCTGGTTTACCTGTTCTCCCGACCCCTGACTCGCATCAAAGACCAGTTTCCCGGCCTCGCCATTCACCGGACACGGGGACACACCCCCTGGCGTCACCAGGCCAACAGTACCGCCCCCTTTGCAGGGGTTGGCGTCCGGCGCCATTTTGACCACCACGTGTTCTAATGCCGGACCCGTAACACTCTCCCCGCATTCCCACTCCAGCCCCACTGCAGAGGCTGGAGCTGGGGGTCTTGCGGGACCTGCGCCCTGATCCTGACTTTCATCTGGCTCAGAGCACAGGAAGGATCTTGCTGTATACACCATTTTAAATGAACCTTTAGCAGATTTTTTTTCCTTTTCCTTTTTTTTCTTCTTAAATTTTTTTTTCTTTTGCTTTTCCTCCTCTGCGGGTAACTCCGCACCGAAACAGAATCCCTGGAAGGATACCGGCGACTCCACATTACGGATCTGAGTGAGTAATCCTGTAGGCCGCTCACTGTCAGTTTCAAAACACTCCTGATTATTCCCAGCTGTGTGTCCACCCTCCTCCTCCTCACTGCTCCTGGGTGCCTCAGAATCTGTGCCTTCTCTGGACTTTACATTCTCATGCTCCATTGTGTCCCCCACATTTTCCTTTGCTGTGTCTTCCTCCATACATTCTATTTTTATAGGTTCTGCCATCTCGGCAAACCTCTCTTAGTTTTTTAACTTTTCTCCAAACACCCCTCCGCCTGCTAAAATCTCCTCACGTCTCTCTTCCACTTCTTTTATTTCCTCCAACAAGGATTTCACATTAAAACGGTATCGGGACCTCTTACCTCCTGAGGCTTTTGCAGCCCTTCCTCTGGCGACCGCCAAGTCCGCACGGAGCCGTTGCAGTGACTTCCTGAGGTCCCGATACTCCTCCAACCGCATAGCCATACGGGAGCTGAAGTTCTCCACCGTCTCTCCGGTCCTCAGCTGTCCCCATTCCTCCACACGACCGTCATCCAAATGTCCGGACGGTGCTGGTCCTTCTCCAGACGACAACACCTCTATCACCATGCCGGACCGCGTCTCCATACCCTTATCCAGGGTTCCAGCCACGGGGGGAGCCAGGATAGCCTTGCCCAGAGATGATCTCCTCACCCCCGCGACCGTTTGCATATTCCCAGCCAGCTGGGATGACCCTCTACCCCCCGCTGGCATGCTCCGGGAGGTAGAGGTCTGAGGCTCCATCCTAGGATGGAACCCCCCTCAGGGTACTTTCCAAGCCCAGGCAGATGGTATGAGGCCTGGGCAGATAGGATAAGGAAAGTCCCTGGATCCAAGGCCTGCACGGAAGTCTCAGCAGCTCTCTCCACACGTCCTACTCCACCCACTCCAGAGCTGCACTGACTATTCTGCTGGAGGAGTCACTGTGTACATACATTACATTACTTATCCTGTACTGATCCTGAGTTACACCCTGTATTATACTCCAGAGCTGCACTCACTATTCTGCTGGTGGAGTCACTGTGTACATACATTACATTACTTATCCTGTACTGATCCTGAGTTACACCCTGTATTATACTCCAGAGCTGCACTCACTATTCTGCTTGTGGAGTCACTGTGTACATACATTACTTATCCTGTACTGATCCTGAGTTACATCCTGTTGTAATGACGGGGGGTAGGGAAACGGACAAGTGAGCCCTAGTCTACCCGCCACTCTGTCCCTGCCTACTTGCAACGACGGGGTACAACTGGGCGGCGGTCCCTGCGCTCAGTAAGTGCACGACAAACACGACAAACATACAAGGGAATACAAGCAAGGGAAAGGGGCAGTTGCCCACGGCAACACCGTGAGCAACCAGAGTGGTGAACGAGCCGAGTCAAGCCAGGAGTGTGCGAGGTACCAAACGAAGAGCAGAAGAGTAGTCAGTAAGCCAGGGTCTGTATGGAGCAGGATCAAAATAGAAGGAGCTGTAGCTGGGCCAGGAAACCACACGAAAAGAATCACAAGCACCGAGGGACAGGAAGGGCAGGCTTAAATAGACCGAGGGCGGGAGCTAGCTGAGTCTGGCCAGGTTGCGATAGGCTCTCCCACTTCTAAGCCTGCCAGCCTGAGTGGTGGAAGCTGGAGTCAGTCTCAGGGATGTAGATTCAGGTGCTGACCGATTAATTATGGGAGTTAACCCCGAAGCTGTGCCTGGCAGATCCTTTACACCTGTATTATACTCCAGAGCTGCACTCACTATTCTGCTGCTGGAGTCACTGTGTACATACATTACATTACTTATCCTGCACTGATCCTGAGTTACATCCTGTATTATACTCCAGAGCTGCACTCACTATTCTGCTGGTGGAGTCACTGTGTATATACATCACATTACTTATCCTGTACTAATCCTGAGTTACATCCTGTATTATACTCCAGAGCTGCACTCACTATTCTGCTGGTGGAGTCACTGTGTACGTACATTACTTATCCTGAGTTACATCCTGTATTATACTCCAGAGCTGTACTCACTATTCTGCTGGAGGAGTCACTGTGTACACACATTACTTATCCTGTACTGATCCTGCGTTACATCCTGTATTATACTCCAGAGCTGCACTCACTATTCTGCTGGTGGAGTCACTGTGTACATACATTACATTACTTATCCTATACTGATCCTGAGTTACATCCAGTATTATACTCCAGAGCGGCACTCACTATTCTGCTGGTGGAGTCACTGTCTACACACATTACATTACTTATCCTGTATTATACTATGTATCTATCTCTCTATCCAAGAATAGATAGATAGATAGATAGATATGAGATAGATAGATATGAGATAGATAGATATGAGATAGATAGATAGATATGAGATAGATAGATAGATATGAGATAGATAGATAGATATGAGATAGATAGATAGATATGAGATAGATAGATAGATATGAGATAGATAGATAGATATGAGATAGATAGATAGATATGAGATAGATAGATAGATATGAGATAGATAGATAGATATGAGATAGATAGATAGATATGAGATAGATAGATAGATATGAGATAGATAGATAGATATGAGATAGATAGATAGATATGAGATAGATAGATAGATATGAGATAGATAGATAGATATGAGATAGATAGATAGATAGATATGAGATAGATAGATAGATAGATATGAGATAGATAGATAGATATGAGATAGATAGATAGATATGAGATAGATAGATAGATATGAGATAGATAGATAGATATGAGATAGATAGATATGAGATAGATAGATATGAGATAGATAGATATGAGATAGATAGATATGAGATAGATAGATATGAGATAGATAGATATGAGATAGATAGATATGAGATAGATAGATATGAGATAGATAGATATGAGATAGATAGATATGAGATAGATAGATATGAGATAGATAGATATGAGATAGATAGATAGATATGAGATAGATAGATAGATACCATCCAGCAGCACCAGTATAAATTATTGATGGGTGCACGCTTCTGGAACCCGATCAAGATTCCCAGATCCTCCAATATATATCCAAGAATAGGCAGCACTACAATTCAAAGTGAAAAAATTGGATTTTAATTGCCCTCGTGCAACGTTCCGGCTCTATTGAAAAAGACTCCTGCAATTGCACGAGGGCAATTAAAAAAACAATTTTTTCACTTTGAATTGTAGTGCTGCCTATTCTTGGATATATATTGGAGGATCTGGGAATCTTGATCGGGTTCCAGAAGCGTGCACCCATCAATAATTTATACTGGTGCTGCTGGATGGTATCTATCTATCTATCTCATATCTATCTATCTATCTCATATCTATCTATCTATCTATCTATCTCATATCTATCTATCTATCTATCTATCTATCTCATATCTATCTATCTATCTCATATCTATCTATCTATCTATCTCTCATATCTATCTATCTCATATCTATCTATCTATCTATCTATCTATCTATCTATCTATCTATCTCATATCTATCTATCTCATATCTTGACCTGCCTAGGTAGAGTCGTGTGTTAACCTTAAACCATACTATCCCCCACCCCCATTTAGTAACGACACATGACACCGAGGTTGGATGTGAAATGGCCACAGCAGCCGTTTATTAATTTCACAGTTTTATAAAAACAATTTAAATCCGAAACATTCGGATAACTAGTTAGGAATCCACCAGAGAATTCCTCCTAATAATTCACATGACCCAACATGGGTCAGAATCATAAATAACAATTAAACGTTAACATTAACCCGAGCAGAGGAAGTCCTTGAAGCCCCTTCAGATGTTCCTTTCAAGAACACACCGAATTAGCCATCTGCAAACCACTAATTACCTCCAGCCGTAAACCAGCTCGGAAGCACCATTCACCTCTGCAGATGGCTCCAACCACTAGAAGTCCACTTCAAGGGGATAACACCCGATGAAGCCCTCAAGTGATATACCGACCACTAGAAGTCCACTTCAAAGGGATAACACCCGATGAAGCCTTCAAGTGACATACCTTCTACCAGAAGACCACTTCAAAGGGATAACACCCGATGAAGTCTTCAACCATGTACCTTTTTTGGGGGACGCATACCCCCGATGCGACCCCCCCACCATTTTGTACTGACTGGCCTCAAGGACTCCCCCCGCCAGCTGCCATGACAACAGAACCTACTCCGGAAAAAAGAAAAACATGTTAAATAAGCACACAAAATAAAACACAACGCTCGTAGACAGACGTACATAAGACCTAAGGAGTAACAAAACAAGGGTGGGAGGGTGGGAGCTTTGCTTACTGTGTGTTACTCCTCCCGCTGCTTCCGGCTCAATGCCGAGAAACAGCGGGAAGCGCAGTAACGGCCCCCCGTCCCCCTTAACTCCTCCCCGTCCCTCCTTCAGCTCCTTCAACTTTCCCTCACCTCGTAACATTAACCCTTTCCCTACCAGGACGGTCATGTCGGCTTCCCTTAAGCCTGCAGCTGCGTCCAGCCTCTTCTTGACCTGCCTAGGTAGAGTCGTGTGTTAACCTTAAACCATACTATCCCCCACCCCCATTTAGTAACGACACATGACACCGAGGTTGGATGTGAAATGGCCACAGCAGCCGTTTATTAATTTCACAGTTTTATAAAAACAATTTAAATCCGAAACATTCGGATAACTAGTTAGGAATCCACCAGAGAATTCCTCCTAATAATTCACATGACCCAACATGGGTCAGAATCATAAATAACAATTAAACGTTAACATTAACCCGAGCAGAGGAAGTCCTTGAAGCCCCTTCAGATGTTCCTTTCAAGAACACACCGAATTAGCCATCTGCAAACCACTAATTACCTCCAGCCGTAAACCAGCTCGGAAGCACCGTTCACCTCTGCAGATGGCTCCAACCACTAGAAGTCCACTTCAAGGGGATAACACCCGATGAAGCCCTCAAGTGATATACCGACCACTAGAAGTCCACTTCAAAGGGATAACACCCGATGAAGCCTTCAAGTGACATACCTTCTACCAGAAGACCACTTCAAAGGGATAACACCCGATGAAGTCTTCAACCATGTACCTTTTTTGGGGGACGCATACCCCCGATGCGACCCCCCCACCATTTTGTACTGACTGGCCTCAAGGACTCCCCCCGCCACCGCGAAACAGGCCTTGACCACCTTAAGCCTGTGAGTTCCTCCACACCACCACCGCCCTTTCTATGCCTTCTGCTATAGCCAAGCTCCAAATATCAATGCCAACCTCGGTCAGATGAACCCCGTCACTCCTCCAGAAATTCCCCAATCCTGACTCCAAATCCCTATGCCTCACGCAAATGCCCCCGTTCTTCGCCACAAAACGGGACACCGCCCGGTTAACCTTTATCCGAGCCTTATTGACTCTCTCCACCGATCTAGCTAACCGCCAATGCTTCCTTGGGACTATGTCCGACCACACTACCACCAACTTGGGATAAGATACCCACAAACACAACAAATCATGTTTGATATCCCGCACCAACTCACGAAAAGGGCGGACTCCTAAGTCATTCCCACCCACGTGCAACACTAAAACCTCCGGAACCCTATCAAGCCGCACATATGTCTGGAATTCCGCCAACACCCTGTTCCACGACATACCTCTAAACCCCAGCCAATGCACAACCGCATCCTGTCGCGGAATGCGCAACTGGCGACCATCCGGGCGGACGTCCGCCCTCAAAGCCCCCCAGTGCACGTACGAATGACCCATCAACCACACCAGACAAGGAGGCGAATCTGAAACGGAAAACACAGTTAGGCACCACCATATAACATTTGCAAGCATAAACAACAAAATTACAACATATGGGGGCGGACATAGGACTTAAACCTTTTAGACTCCCAACGACCAATACGCCTCACCCCCTCATCATCCAACCCCCAGCGCCCTGCTTCCGTTGCTGCGCCAATCCGGAAGGAATGAGATGAATATGAGCCTGCCGCAACCCCAACCGCCGTCAAACATTTTTTAAAAACAGCTCCAAACTGAAACCTGGACAAGAACGACCCGTCCACATGACGTAACAAAGGCAAATCTGGAGACCCCCTGTTTTTTGTAAAACCCCGCATGCACTCTACTGGGCACATGACCGACCCCGGGAGAGCGAACAAAACTATCAGTTTTCCCTTCCCTAATTGGTCAGTTTTTGATCTACGCAACCATACCTCCAACCGATCTGCAAAATGGCTCACCTCCCCAGATCTCAGCCCCCCTGCCTGTTTAGTACTTGGCGACACCAACTCACCTATTCTAAATGCTCCGAAGAACGCCAACGAGAAAGCCAACCGAAACAAATCCACCCAGGCATCCCCTAACCAATACAAAAGTGCCACCAACCTGTCTCTATCCGTATTGACATCACCCAACTCTCTTACCCACTCCTCCCACTGCCTCCAACAAGCAGCATAAGCCCTCCACGTCGTGCGCGCCAAAGACCTTTGTAACAGCTGCTCTACGGGACCGATACCAGATCCCATAGATGATCCGGACAAGCCAAACCGAGACGTTCCGCTCCCGGGGCCAATTGCCGAAACCGGTCCCACTGCGAGCGAGAAAGAGCATCAGCAACACAATTCCGTACACCCGGGACATGCACCGCCACCACCCACGCGTTCAACGACAAACACACCAACACTAAATGTCGCAACAATTGAACTACCGGAGGAGAGGACGCCGTGATGTTATTAATGGCAAGCACCACCCCCATGTTGTCGCAGTAAAAACGGACCTTCTTATCCCTGAGCCTGTCCCCCCAAATGGTAGCCGCCACCACGATGGGAAACAGCTCGAGCAGGGCCAGATTCCGCGTCAATCCACTGGACACCCAACTAGCCGGCCATTGACCTGCGCACCACGGACCTCCCCCGTAAGCTCCAAAGCCACCCGCCCCAGCCGCATCCGTGAAAATATTCAGATCACTCGTATCCTGCGCTGGGGCCATCCATAGCGAGCGACCATTGTACCGGCCCAAGAAGTCATCCCAAACCTGAAGATCAGCTCGGTGCTCCTGCTTGAGCCTCACAAAATGATGCGGCGCCCGCACTCCCGCCGTTGCCGCCGCCAACCTTCTACCAAACACCCTCCCCATCGGCATAATCCGGCAGGCGAAATTCAACTTCCCCAGCAGCGACTGAAGCTCCCTCAGCGACATTTTCTTCCTTCTACAAGCCCGTCGCACCTCCAGCCTCAAAGCACCCAACTTATCCGCCGGGAGCCGACACTCCATTGCCCCCGAGTCAATTTCGATTCCCAAGAAACAAATCGTCGCTACCGGGCCCTCCGTTTTTTCCGGCGCCAAAGGGATCCCAAAATCCCTCGCCACCTTCTGCAGGGCATGAAGCAAGTTACCGCAAACCGGCGAACCCCCCGGGCCAACGCACAAAAAATCATCTAAGTAATGGATCAACGAATCGACCCCGGATACTCCCCTCGTTACCCACTCCACGAAGCTACTAAACGCCTCGAAGTATGCACAAGAAAGAGAACACCCCATCGGAAGGCACCGATCCACGTAAAAGGCCCCATTCCAAAAACAACCCAACAGCCGTTGGCTTTCTGGATGCACCGGCAACAACCTGAACGCCGCCTCGATGTCGGTTTTTGCTAGCAGCGCCCCCGGACCCGCAGCCCGCACTAACCCCACCGCCTTATCGAATGAGGTATAAACTACGGAACACAACTCGTGATCAATCCCGTCATTTACCGACGAACCTTTGGGATACGATAAATGTTGAATCAAACGAAACTTTCCGGGCTCGCGTTTAGGGACAATACCCAGAGGGGACACAACTAAATCTTTCACCGGCGACTCCACAAATGGCCCCGACATGCGCCCCAACGAAACTTCTTTTAACAACTTTTCCGACACGACTTCCGCATGCAAGTAAGCCGATTTTAAATTTCTCCGCGTAACCGGAACCTCATAAGGAGGCGGAGGAATAACAAAACCAACACTAAACCCTTCATAAAGCAACTTAGCTGCCGCCCTATCCGGATACTCATTTAGATAAGGGGCCATCCTTTCCACCCTCACCGGCGACACCCCCTTGACCAGCCCCCTGCTGGTTCCCGGACCTCTTTTTCCGCAGACATTTTGCCGCCCCGTGTGATGCACCATTACACTCGGAGCACACGTGCTTGAACTTGCACGTGGCCCCAAACTTGCACTGGCCTTCATTGAATTGCCAGCAAAACCCCGCCTTTCCCCCGCCGCTTGGTCCACTCTGACTAGACTGGCCTCCCTGGCCACCGCTCCCGGGAAAGGGCTGCCTAACCGGAGCCGTAACCCGTAACCAGAGAGCAATATCCTTCTGGTCCCACCGAATCGCCGGCCGAACCGCCTTCCGCTGACGGAATTGCTCATCATATCGCAGCCACGCCTGACCCCCATACGCCCTATGAGCCTCCCCAATAGCATCAAAATAACAAAATAACGCCGAACAATTTTCCGGCGCCTTTTCCCCTATCACACTAGCCAATATGGCGAACGCCTGCGACCAATTAACGAACGTCTGCGGGATAAGCCTATACCGCCGCCGTTCCTCCTCGTCCTTTTTACTCTCATCCCGCTTGCTCTTATCCAAATTGAATTTAGCCAGCGGCAAGAGAGAAAAAATTTCAACATATTCATCTTTCCAGATCCGATCACGCACCTCCTGCTTTAAATGCGCCCCCAACGGACCCTCAAAACAAACATACACCTCCCCCCGAGCACGATCGTCCATGCGCACTCGATCGCCGTCCTTCTGTGCCTCAGTCTGCACCGACACCGCGACCGCCTCTCTAACCGCCACCACAGGACGCGCCTGCAACGATCCCACGTCCCTGGGGCCTTCCCAAACTACCGCAGGGGACACTTCCGTTACTACCGGCGCCGCGGCCCTATCCAGGCGCCCCACCAGCTCCCGTAAGCAACCCACTAACTCTGCCATACCCGCTCCGTCGCGCCCGCCCGCGCCACTACCGGCCCCCGATGCTATGCTAGCAGCCCCCCCGCCGACACCCGACATAAAAATCGCTGGATAAGACAATAATGGAGTTATACACTCACCGGGCTGCACAGGCGCTGTGTTCCCGTCAGCCGGACCATCCTGACCTCGACGATAGACGTCCAGTTCACCTTCCTCCAGTTCTTCTCTCGCCGACGACTGTCCCTCCCAACGACATCTTCGAAAAGGGGATGAGGACGCGCTGACCGATGGGCCGGCAACCTGCCGCCCGACCGCCGGGACCCAGACTTCCGACCGGACCTGTTGCCTCGACGTCGCTGCAGATCTAGTCGTCCGTCTAGACGATCCTGACGAAGCCTGCCCCCTGGCCGGAACATCACCATGCGGGGCGGCCGTACCTTGCTCTCGACATCTTCCATCTGATGGGGGAGGGGTGACAGGGAGCCCAGCCTGCGACTCCCTGCTTACCGCCGGACCCCGTCGCGGCCTGGGATTCCTGCCAGGACGCAGGGCCTGGGAAGGGGCGGTCCTCCCAGCTGCCTGGCCTGCAGCGTCCGGGATCGGGCTCCCTCTGCGACGCCGTGTCCGCGGGACTACCTCCGGACTAAGGCGCTCTGGAGGTCGGGACCGCCGAGAGGGACGGGTCGACACAGCCTGCATCGCCGTCACCCCTGCCACCGCTCTCTGCCTGCCCAGCGCAGGAGCGGTTGTTGCCGACTCCCCCCCCGCCGCCATAGCCATGCTCGTAGGGGGGCCGGGGGAGGGGAGCCTGTCCCTTGCAACGGACCCCGAACGCCGTGCCCGACGTGGCGAAACGGCGTCCGGGATCCGCGTTAATGCAGCCACGGTCTCCTCCAGCCATCCGGGACCGTGGTGCACAGCAGCGGCACGCAACCGCTCTAAAATCAGGGCCTCTGCCATCACTAAAAACCGGGCAACGGGGAGCTTTGCTTACTGTGTGTTACTCCTCCCGCTGCTTCCGGCTCAATGCCGAGAAACAGCGGGAAGCGCAGTAACGGCCCCCCGTCCCCCTTAACTCCTCCCCGTCCCTCCTTCAGCTCCTTCAACTTTCCCTCACCTCGTAACATTAACCCTTTCCCTACCAGGACGGTCATGTCGGCTTCCCTTAAGCCTGCAGCTGCGTCCAGCCTCTTCTATCTATCTATCTATCTATCTATCTATCTATCTCATATCTATCTATCAATTCAATTCAATTCAAAGAAGCTTTATTGGCAGGACCAAATACATATTAGCATTGCCAAAGCAAGTAAGAAGTAAGGGAATGAGGGATAGGGACTGAGGGCTTGGGGATAGGGACACATCTAGGGTCGGGGTTATACAAGTCCATGGCATATCATGTCTCTCTCAGTTTATGGCATGCAGTGACATATTGTGCCGCTGTGCCCACTGTGGTTTCCTCTTCACCCAGCAGGATGTAGAGTTTCTCTTGCTCTTCCATGGAGCTGAAGTCCGGTAAGAGATCAGAGAGTCTCCTGAAGTGAGTGTCCCTTACTGCTGAGTATTTGGAGCAGTGTAGCAGGAAGTGGGCCTCATCCTCCACGGCCTCCTGGTCGCACTGTTGGCACAGTCGGCTCTCCCTGGGCTTGTAGGTTTGTCTGTGGCGCCCGGATTCGATGAGCAGGTTGTGGGCGCTCAGTCTGTAGCGGCTCAGGATCTGTCTGTCTCTGGGGTTTGGCAGTTTCTCCAGATATGGCGCCAGTTTATATTCCCGCTGTAGACTCCGGTATATTGTCAGTTTTGTCTATCTATCTATCTCATATCTATCTATCTCATATCTATCTATCTCATATCTATCTCATATCTATCTATCTATCTATCTCATATCTATCTATCTATCTCATATCTATCTATCTCTCATATCTATCTATCTATCTCATATCTATCTATCTATTATCTATCTAATATCTATCTATCTAATATCTATCTCATATCTATCTATCTATCTCATATCTATCTCATATCTATCTATCTATCTATCTATCTATCTATCTATCTATCTATCTATCTATCTATCTATCTATCTATCTATCTAATATCTTTCTTTCTTTCTTTCTTTCTTTCTTTTCTCTTTCTTTCTTTCCTTTTCTTTCTATCCAGCCAGATGTAAACTCAAGAATTAAGGAATCCTGCATACCTATGTGATCAGGAGGTGGAAACCACTTTTATATTGTTTCTATTTTTAATATTAGGTCATAAGATAAATGGGTGAATTGTTTTTGGTAAACTGCCTATTCTATTGAATACATTTATTACTTTATGGAGTGCCCTTTAATGTAATATTTTTCAGTTTTTCTGTTTTGATCAGACAAGAAAGTAAAATTAAACAGCTGTCCTTTGACAGCCGCTTCATTCTCAATGATCACCGTCAGCCACTTCCTATTTTGTGGCTGGAAAAACAGGAGAGGTGGCAATAAACACTAAACACATTAAATAGTAAAGCAACGAGTGAAACTCACAAAGAAAGGAACTTGGGTGTATTATTGACTAGGAAAATGAATCAGTGCCAGGCAGCTGCTGCTAAGCCATACAAAACCATTGGATACATCGTAAGGGGCTTTCATGCACATGACGGGAACATAATTTTACCTCTATACAATTCACATCAGACCGCACAAGGAATATTTTGTCCTGTTTTGGACACAAGTGTATAAGAAGGACATAGCAGAGCTGGAGTGGGTTAAGAGAATGGATGGAATGCAGTACCCAAAATCATAACCAAAATTAAGTTTAGTGAAAAGACGACTTCTAGGAAAAATACAGTATTTACGGGCTACGCGTTTCAACGATTTTGGCCTGATGAAGACACCGATCCGGTGTTGAAACGCGTAGCCCGTCCTTTCCACGAATAAATTATCGAACTACATGTTTGCCTAGCCTTGACATCATTAGCAGCGCCTTTGGTCCTTTTTTGCTTTTCTTTTATTATTATTGATAGGACTGTGACGACGCTGTATATGGCGGCAGCTAGAATCGTCGGAGCCACATCACTCACAAGCCTATACAGGTCATATCCCATTTGTTTTCTATTCTAACTCCAATCATCCCATAGGAGGTATTGACAGCCAATGAGGTGAGTAGTTCATTCATGCAGAGCAGGCCACGGGACTGTCAGATTGATTTTTACGAGCTGCGTTGGAAGGGAAGGGGGTTGGAACGTTACTCCGTATATTTAATATAGGTAGTAACCAAACAAAAGGCTTCAATTTGGAAGAAATCATCCTTGTGACAGCAGAGCGGGCGACCAGCAGATATATGGGGGCAGGATATAGAAAAAAATCCCAAAACAATTAGTTAAAAATTGAGCTAAACAGCGGAGGATATAATTATAGGACTGAGTCAGCAGCAGCAGCAGCGATGCATCACACAGGAGGAACATACAGCGACTGAGCCGGGGACACCCGCAGCATCTCACCACCCTGAGGACGCCCGCTACCATGGACTGCATGGCGATATTCGATCACCACGTGTGCAATGGTAAGAAATTATCACAACGGAGATCTATGTAATTGCACTGTAGAGTTTCAGGTCACCCGCAGGGGGCAACTATGGGGCATTTATTTAACTCTTTAGAAAACCCATTTTTATAGACCGTATTAGGGGAACTTTGAGTTAATAAAGTGGAGGGGGCTCCACATTCAGGGCCCTTATCTTTTCACCAGAGAGGGGAGAAGCTACAAGGAACATCTCCGGAGGACCAACCATATCATTACACAGACAATCCATTAATTTGAATGGACAATGTGTAATACTTAATTTCACCTGTGGTGGCGCTGCAGAATAATTGAACACTTACTGACAGATTCCTCCACAGATTACAGCCGATCACTCAGGTCTTAACAGCGGGACAACCTGTGACCATCTTATTGTTGGGAGATCAGTCTAATAAGAAGGGATTTTCCCAAGCGGAGTACCCCTTTAATATAAACCAACGGCCGGGTTTACAAGGGGCGATCCTTGAAGGGTGTTAATCTGGTTGCACATTTATTGATTGCACTGTATTAGGGGCTGTACTGCTGTTTTTAGTATAATCCATAGGCTAGGGTCACATTGGGCACTTGTGGGGAAAATTGATGTGCATCTTATGGCCGGATAGTATTATAGAATGCATGAGGATTTTTAAAATAAGTCATTCTGAAGTTGATGTAACCCATTGGCCGAGTGTTTCGAGAGTATTGGTGGCTTGTGGCGTGCCTCGACTGGCCGTATCGTCTTATAGAAAGCAGGGTGCGATGTAATGATAAGAAAACACGGTGTAGGCCAGTGTGGTTTTACTCCAAAGTTTATATACCTATAGACCAGGTTCACAAGGGGCATCTTGGGTCCATGAGTGTAACCAGAGTCTGAGGGGGCAACTCAGGTGCAGGGACAAGGTTGCTGAAAGGTAAAACCTCTAATTTAAATCTAGAGGGAGATAACACAGGATCAACCATTGATAAAGAGTAAAAGCTCACACCCTCCTTGGGCAGTGACCTCTGAACAGGTCACAGAGCATGCCCACTACAATCTCCTAAAGAAGTCAATAACTCGTTTCCTGACTGAGGTCTCTTACGTATTGTTCCTGCTGTAAAGCAAATTTCTGAAATGCTGTAATGTACAAAAAAAATAGAACAAAAATATAAAAACATTTTTCAGTATGTAGGTTTGGTTAGTTATATATATATAGGTGGTGTATGCCCTATAAATCTGGAGATTAATGGAGTTATATTCTAGAGTTTACTAAACCGTAAGCCATGTTTTTAGGGCACTTGTCTGACTTGGACGCCTGATATAAAGAGCTATATTCTTACATTTCTTGAATTTTATCATGGTACTACACGTGATACTGCTATAAAGAGCCCAGAAAAAAATTGTCTAAAAAAGGGGTCCACATTCTCTTGTCAACTGACATCCTCTGCCCCCTATTCACTGCTCGGTTTAGTTAGGCCCCACTATTTTTGATATAAAGATCACATTATCCCCCTTACGTTCCCTCTATGGGGACCCAAAAACGACAAAATTCTGCTCCCCTATTGCCATTTGCCCATCAGATATACACAGTAAGATATAAGAAGGAGAGATGAAGAATGATGTCCTAGGGCGCTCTTACCATTTGACTGCATGGGGCCTACATATGTCAAATGACGACCAATGGGCTGGGCCCTGTAGCCCTATAGGTCACATCTAGGACCGATACATAATGATGTCATACGATCTCATTAAAGAGGTTGTCTTTGCACCATCTAAAGAGCAGGAAAGATACATTGTAAGCAACAATTACTAGATACCATCTTAGCAGTGGGAACTAGACACCATCGAAACAGCGGGTACTAGATACCTACTAAGCAGCAAGCACTAGATACCATCTAAGCAATGGGCACTAGACACCATCTAGGCAGAAGGCACTAGATATTATCTAGGCAGCGGTTACTAGATACCATCTAAGCACTGAACAACATCTGAACAGCAGGCAATAGATACCATCTAGGCAGCGGTTACTAGATACCATCTAAGGAATGGGCACGAGACACTATCTAGGCAGCAGGCACTATACAGCATCTAAGCAGTGGGCACTAGACACCATTTAAGCAGCAGGCACTAGATACCATCTAAGCAGCGGTTACAAGATACCATCAAAGCACTGGGCACTAGACACCATCTAAGCAGCAGGCACTAGAAACCATCTAGGCTGCGGTTGCAAGACACCATCTAAGCAGTGGGCACTAGACACCATCTAAGCAACATGCACTAGATACCTTCTAAGCAGTGGGCACTAGACACCATCTAAGCAAAAGGCACAAGATACCTTCTAAGCAGCAGGCACTAGACACCATCTAAGCAGCAGGCACTAGACACCATCTAGGCAGCAGGCAATATATATCATCTAGGCAGCAGTTACAAGATACCATCTAAGCAGTGGGCACTAGACACCATCTAAGCAGTGGGCACTAGACACCATCTAAGCAGTGGGCACTAGACACCATCTAAGCAGTGGGCACTAGATACCATCTAAGCAGTGGGCACTAGACACCATCTTAGCATAACCTTATACCAGTTAGGTTCTTCAGAAGGGGTGTAATGGCCTTTGTTTTTATGTTGTTCATACTAGCACAAGTGGCAGTGCCATAAATTGACTTTGTTTTGGTCTGAAGTGGTTGAGGTCCTGAATGTCCATTTTGCCTCCCCCGGTTGGTATCTCCACAGATTTGTCTCCTTGGTATTCATAGAAAGGATTTTATACTAGATCACTTTTTAAGTATTTACTCTTCTGTGTTGTCCATGAGCAGGGGCTTTCCTTAAAAATTTGAGAAGGAGTGGGGCCTATGGATCAGTTGCCCACCTTTTTTTTTTTTGTCAAATCTCTTTTCATTCAAAGTTTCCACATTACAGCGTCAAACAAATGAAAAGTGTAAAGCATTCGAGTAAGACGTGCAGGTCCACAAACAAGAACAAATACAAAAAATCATCACACGTGATAATACGGAATCAGTGACTGCAAAAGAGAAAGTCAAGACAATTCATGGGGGTCTGACCGTTCCCTGGACGTTCCTGTGAGGCCCATAGTAATGGAGCGGTAGTGGTGCGCATGCTCCACCACCATTACTATGTGGCTGCCGCTCCGCTATCTATGGAATTGTGAATATAAAACGTATTTGTGCCCACGCAGGGAGCTCTCGCACTACTGTGAGCGGGCACAACCCTTTGCTCGGCCCCAACACCGAGAGAACCCTGCGACTGTTCAGACATAGCTGCCAAGTCCTCTCTGTTTGACTGGGTTCACACGACCACATTAACGTCCGTAATGGACGGACGTATTTCGGCCAGAAGTCCCGGACCGAACTCAGTGCAGGGAGCCGGGCTCCTATCATCATAGTGATGTACGACGCTAGGAGTCCCTGCCTCTCCGTGGAACTACTGTCCCGTACTGAAAACATGATTACAGTACGGGACAGTTGTCCTGCAGAGAGGCAGGGACTCCTAGCGTCGTACATAACTATGATGCTAGGAGCCCGGCTCCCTGCACTGAGTTCGGTCCGGGACTTCCGGCCGAAATACGTCGGTCCATTACGGACGTTAATGTGGTCGTGTGAACCCAGCCTTTCTGATCAGTGCTGGGAAAGATGTCCACATGTGCATCGGAGCCTCCATTGCAGATTTGATCAAATTTGGCGGGAAATAGCGCTGCATGTGCTGAGGGAATTCTATCTGTTCATGATAGACAATAAGCTGACTACGACTACAGTAATACCGCACCTCATATCTCTAGACTGTTCTGTTCCCAGGCAGGAGAACAGCCTCCATCTAAACCACAGTCGTACAACATCATCGTCGGTAATAATAAAGTTATTATGAGCCGGGTGGGTTTATAAATGCTATAAAAAGTAGAGAATGCCATTAATGGGTTTATAAAATGATTACGATCCTACACATCACTGACTACTAATACGTTGTGTATATCTGTACTGACGGGATGTGTGTTTTACCGCCACTTGGTTTGCTGTACTATGTTTGTAGGATTTTATATTCAGAATCAGAGCGTATGGCCCATATGAAGTAGAGGGGTGCAAGTGTATTGCACGGTTTGTAGACTCATGAGGGTCTTAGGACTGTAATTGTGGAGAAGACGCCATAAGGATGACATATTTACATACTCACATGAGTCATGAGTCACATGACTCATCAGCGCCAATTACAGATGCTCACAGTGCCACCCATATATACACCCCATGGTGCCAGTTACAAATGTCCCCCATGGTGCCAATTACCGATGTTGCCATTAGTGCCAGCCTCAAAGGTGCCAAGATTGCTCGCCACAGATGTTCTCGAGTACCAGTTCTAGAAGCCCCCATAGAGCCTGCCAGTCCTAGTTGCCCCATAGTACCTGCCACAGATGTTCTCATGAGTGCCAGTCCTAGATGCCCGATGGTACCTGCCACTGATGTTATCATGAGTGCCAGTCCTAGATGCCCCCATAGTGCCTGTCACAAATGTTCTTATGAGTGCCAATCCCAAAAGCCCCCATAGAGCCTGCCACAAATATGCTCATGAGTGCCACTCCTAGATTTCCCATAGTACCTGTCACAGATTCTCATTAATGCCAGCCACAGATGCCACCATAGTACCTGGCAGAGATGTTTTCATGAGTGCCAGTCCTAGACGCCCCCCATAGTGCCTACCACAGATGTTCGCATGAGTGCCAGTCCTAGATGCCCCCCATAGTACCAGATCCCCCAGGAGGGTCTGCCAGTGGTGCTCCAGAGTACAAGCAGGATTTGTCTGAACTGAAGCAATAAAAGTGGTGCCTGGATTTTTGGCAGCGAAGACCAAAGAAATGAATTTGTTGCCAAACTGGGTCCACTTAGAGGGCAAGTCATTACAGAACTGCCCCAACTAATTCCACAGAGAGCTCGTCCTCTGAACCACAGCACAATATACTAGACAGGACTCTATGCGATAAATACATCAGCAGCACAAATCTCCCTCCTGTCCTGATAGTTTGCTACAATGTGTCAGTGCACATAAAATGTAGCAGTCTGAAGTCCAAGCTGTTTATCTCTCAGGATTGTCTAGACTGGAAACAATTGTAACAAACTCTCAGCTGTGAGATACACTGGTGGTACTACCACTGTAGCAACTGTAGCGGCAGTGAGTGTAGGTCCTGGGGGTCACGGTTGCAAAGGTTGTGACCGTGACCAGTGGAGAAAGCGGCCCCGCTTACTATCGCGAAGCAGAAATCCTTTGCCTCGCCTCCCCTCCCGGCACAGGCGGCCCTATGACATCCATGTATTGCGGCGCCTGCACCAGGCAGCACATAGAAGAACCAGAATCTTGTCGTCGGGACAGGGTTTTGTGAATTTGTTGTTTTTTTCCATTGGCACAAAGAGGAACTATTAAAAGGGTGGGGTGGAACCTAATTTCTTTGTGGGGACCCTAACCACACTATGGGGGCACCTCATTACTATATGAGGGGCATAACCACTATATGAGTGTGCCTTATTACTATATGGGGAGCCTAACCACTATATCGGGGGCCTAACACCTATATGAGGGTGCCTTATTACTATATGGGGGGGCCTAACCACTATATGGGGGCACCTAAGTCTATATGGGGCCTATCCACTATATAAGGGGACATTATGACTATATTTGGGGGCCTAACCACTGTATAAAAACACCTAATTACTATATGGGGGACCTAACTACTATATGAAGGCACCTAATTACTACATAGGAGCCTAACCACTATAGGGGGCACCTAATCAATATATGGGGCACTTATCTACTATATAGGGGCACCTAACTACTATAGGAAGGCACCTAAGTACTATATGCAGGCACCTAATTATATGGGGCCTAACTACTATATAGGGGGAACTTAACTACTATATGGGGGTACCTAATTATTATATGGGGCCTAACTACTATATGGGGGACTAATTACTATATGGGGCACCTAACTACTGTATGGGGGACTAATTACTATATGGGGGCGCCTAACTACTATTTAAGGGTACCAAATGATTATATTGGGGCCTAACTACTATATAGGGGGAACTTATCTGCTATATGGGGGCATCTAACTACTATATGGGGGAACTTAATTATTATATGGGGCCTAACTACTATATGGGGGCATCTATCTACTATATGGGGAACTAACTACTATATGGGGGCACCTAACTACTATATGGGGGACTAATTACTATACGGGGGCGCCTAACAACTATATGGGGGCATCTAACTACTATATGGAGGACTAATTACTATACGGGGGCACCTAACTACTATATGAGGGTACCTAATTATTATATTGGGGCCTAACTACTATATAGGGGGAACTTATCTCCTATATGGGGGCATCTAACTACTATATGAGGTACCTAAATATTATAAGAGGCTTAATTACTATATGGGGGCACCTAATTATTATATGGGCCTAACTACTATATAGGAGGAACTTATCTGCTATATGGGGCCATCTACCTACTATATGGGGGAACTTAATTATTATATGGTGCCTAACTACTATATGGGGGCACCTAACTACTATATGGGGGACTAATTACTATATTGGGGCATCTATCTACTATATGGGGGCCTAATTACTATATGGGGGCACCTAACTACTATATGAGGGTGCCTTATTACTATATTGGGGCCTAACTACCATATGGGGCATAATTACTATATAGGGGAACTTAGCTGCTATATGGGGCACCAAACTACTATATGGGGGCACCTAAATATTATATGGAGGCCTTAGGGGCACCTAATTACTATTTGAGGGCTTAACTACTATATAGCCCCAATCACCGGCAGGGTAACTCGTGGGGTGTCATCTATAATGGCTGTCAAGATTTCTCCGGTAAGAAATGTTATTTACAATGTTAATAATAATAAGGTCCCATATGTACAGCACATAAAGAAAACCACAGGAACCGCTGACTGAGAAATCACAGAGCGATAGGAAAGAACTGATCTCCGGGAGGAAACCACCGCACAACCACAAGATATAGAAGAGCAACGTTTCCTGTCTGATCTCGCAGCAACGGTGCACGATATTTAACCCTGCAGCTGCCATTACTGGACGCAACCCCTGATCTATGAGGTAGAAATTCTGCAGCGTAAGAAATCGCGTGCGGAAGTTCACCGGTGGTGTGGACTCTCAATCTGCAGCAGGTCAGATTATCTTCAAAATCTCTGCAGCATTTCTGTCCCGTGTGCAGGAGGTCGCAACGTTGCTGTGGAAATGAGGGAATAAACCCCTTTTTTTGCACTGTAGTTCTCTGCGGCGCTGCGACTTCTTCATTTGTATTTACTGGGACCAGTGGCGTAACTACCGCTGTAGAAGTCATAGCGGCTGCTACGGGGCCGGCAGCATGAGGGGGCCTGTGCCGCCCGCCGACACATGCCAATGGGCATCCCCCCATGGCTCCGCTAGCAGCCGCTATGACTGCTACACTGCGACGCTACTGAATACTATGGAAGAGCAGGGAGGTATCTCCCTGCTCTGCCATTAAAGGGGTTGTTCCTACAGAACACATGTCTCCCCTATCCACAGGGTAGGGGATACATGTGTGATCGCTGGGAAACCCCGGCGTTAAGGAGTTCTCCATGAGAAACCTCGGACTTCCGGGGTCTGTGTCGGCAGCTCCGTAGAAATGAATGGATCATCGGTCAGGCTTGTGCGCATGCGTGACCAGCGCTCCTTTCATTTTTATTGAGCTGCCGGACACAGACCTCGGAAGTCCAATGTTTCTCATGGAGAAATTTCAGTCCCCCGTTCTCCTTAACGCTGGGGGTCCCAGCGATCACACATGTATCCCCTACCCTGTGGATAGTGGATTCATGTCTTTTGTGGGACAAACCATAGGCTACGGGCTGTAGCCTATGGTTATACAGGGGGGCTGTATGGCACTATATACAGGAGGGGATGTATGGTGCTATATACAGGGGGGCTGTATGGCGCTATATACAGGGGGCTGTATGGCGCTATATACAGGGGGCTGTATGGCGCTATATACAGGGGGCTGAATGGCGCTATCTACAGGGGGGCTGTATGGCGCTATATACAGGGGGCTGAATGGCGCTATATACAGGGGGCTGAATGGCGCTATACATACACACGGAGGCGCTGTGTGGTGCTATATACGTGTGGTTGTATGGTGATATACAGGGAGCTGTATGGCACTATATAGAGGGGGCTGTATGGCACTATATACGGGTGGCTGTATGGTGATATACAGGGGGCTGTATGGCGCTATATATACGGGGGCCTGTATGGCACTTTATATATGGGGGCTGTATGGCGCTATATGTACGGGGGCGCTGTGTGGCAGAATCTACAGGGAGGCACTATCTACAAGGGGGGGTTGTGTGGCACCCAGGGGAGGGGGGGGCACAGTCAAAAGTTTGCTATGGGGCCCAGTCTTACCTAGTCACGCCCCTGTACACACATACATACATACATACATACATACATACAAACATACACTATACACACACATACATACATACATACATACATACACTATACACACACATACAGTACACACAAACATACAGACTATACGCGCGCACACACACACACACACACACACACAGTACAAACATACAGTACACACATACATACAAGCAGACACTATACACACACATACAGACTATACACACACACACACATATACAGTACACACAAACATACAGACTATACGCTCTCACACACATATATACGGACAGACAGACACTATACACACACACATACAGATACAAACACACAAACATATTCATACATACATACACACTATTCATTCATACAGATATACACATACATGCATACATACACGTACACCTGTATTTTTTACATACAGTGAAGGAAATAAGTATTTGATCCCTTGCTGATTTTGTAAGTTTGCCCACTGTCAATGTCTTGAACAGTCTAGAATTTTTAGGCTAGGTTAATTTTACCAGTGAGAGATAGATTATATTAAAAAAAAAAAAAAAGAAAAATCACATTGTCAAAATGATATCTATTTATTTGCATTGTGCACAGAGAAATAAGTATTTGATCCCCTACCAACCATTCAGGGTATGTGCACACACACTAATTACGTCCGTAATTGACGGACGTATTTCGGCCGCAAGTCCCGGACCAAACACAGTGCAAGGAGCCGGGCTCCTAGCATTATACTTATGTACGACGCTAGGAGTCCCTGCCTCGCTGCAGGACAACTGTCCCGTACTGTAATCATGTTTTCACCTGTATTCTTACATATACACACACATACATACAGTACACACATACATACACCTGCGGATACATACACCTGTATTCATACATATACACACACATACATACATACAGTACACACATACATACATTACACACATGCTTGTATTCATACATACAGATATACACGTACACACTGGCCACAGTTCAGGAAACTTCTAGGAGCAATCTTTCTGCTCACTTGCTAAGAATAACCCATCTGTGCAATGAATGACCGTGGAAGCGTAAGGCGTGAAGTCAACAGGGTATTGGGATGGGCCCCAATGGAGGCTCAGATGTAAATAATGAGTAATTAGACACTTCAAAAGAGAAATTCCAGGGGGAGAGATGGAAAAATCACTGTCATGCAAGTAATTACAACCTATCTGGTGTGTTATGTCGGGGGGGGGGGGGGGGGGGTGTCTTCATGTGAGTTGCACCTAAGTAATATCTATCCATCTGGATTCTCACCACTCCATCCGTAGGTAGGACAGGGGCCCCAATGACCATCATAGACTCACGATACTTTGTTAACTGGTGACTAGATAAGTTCCCAACCCTTATCTGTGAGGCACTGGCCAATACTCTATTAGAAAGCCTAATACTTGGCCAAACCAAGTAAACCACCAGCAAACATGGGATCACATGTGACTCTGTAGATGTTTTCATGTCAATAAGAAGGTACCTGCATACCAGCTTTATATTGACCATGTTCAGCTCACCCCATGTAAATTAGTGTGGCACCTCCATGGGTTCTTATTAGGCTTATATTACAAAGTTGTTGTGTTTTTTTTTATTATATGATACATTCTATTTATAGAAAAAAAAATTAGAGCCCAGTAAAGTCGATCATCTGCACTAGATTGACAAGGTGGGTGAATTGGAACTTGGACCCGCCCCTGAGGAGCTGCCTGGCTCCAGACTCCTCCTACCTGCGACAGGAATGACTCATACAAACAAATACAGAACTTGTACATTTTAGGAGGAAACTATCTACTCATGATCCAGGAGTGAGGCATCAAGACATATGGGGTATGGGGCCCTACAGATACGAAATCCAAATGTAATAAAAATAATATATAAGCATACAAACA
The DNA here is from genome assembly GCF_050947455.1 of Rhinoderma darwinii. Taxonomy (NCBI): domain Eukaryota; kingdom Metazoa; phylum Chordata; class Amphibia; order Anura; family Rhinodermatidae; genus Rhinoderma; species Rhinoderma darwinii. Next base: position 13,391,260 of record NC_134690.1, on the reverse strand, counting down.
TGTCCGAATCTCCATAAATAATACTATAACTTTATGTCCAGCAGCGATTTTATTTGACATAATTTATTTGACACGCGACTTCTCCTAATTAATTGAGAGATGAGTTTATACGTGTGCGATTAGTCAGAGCAGCGGAAACATACGCCAGAGGAAAAAACAGAAAATCTACAAATAGAACTTTACAGACTTCTCCAGCTTGGGGGATATTATGAGGTGACTATTCATTAAAGTCTGGACGCCAGAGAACAAAACAGAGTAACATGATCTAATACAGGTCTTATGAGAGAGATGATAGATAGATAGATATGAGATAGATAGATATGAGATAGATAGATATGAGATAGATAGATATGAGATAGATAGATAGATAGATAGATAGATAGATATGAGATAGATAGATAGATAGATAGATAGATATGAGATAGATAGATAGATAGATAGATAGATAGATAGATAGATAGATATGAGATAGATAGATATGAGATAGATAGATATGAGATAGATAGATATGAGATAGATAGATATGAGATAGATAGATATGAGATAGATAGATAGATAGATAGATAGATAGATAGATAGATAGAGATTTCAGGCGTTTTTGAAGCTGAGAATGACATTTGGAGCTTCTTTTGAGGCTTCTTTTCAGACGTTTTTTGAGGCGTTTTTCTTGGTGTTCAATCATCGTAATTCCCATTGAAAGTAATGGGCAGATGTTTGTAGGCGTATTAGGGGTGTTTTTTCAGACTTAATTCAAGGCGTAAAACGCCTCCATTACGCCTGAAAATAGGTCGTGTGAACCCAGCCTTAGGGTATGTTCAGACGCTGAATAAAAACGGTAGCTAAACGCCTACAAACATCTGCCCATTGAGTTCACGGTGTTTCATTCAGACGGCACGTAAAAAAAGGCGCATGTCATTCCTTGAGCCGTTTTTTTAGCTGTTTTTCATCGTGTCAATAAAAAAACAGCTCCAAAAAAGTCTCAAAAAAACATTTTCAGCTTCAAAAAACGTTAGGCCCTGTTCACACAGAGTTTTCTGCAGGCGGAAAATTCTGCTTCGAAATTCCTTCAGGAATTTTGAGGCAGGTTTTGACCTGCCTGCATTCTCTTCGCCGCGATTTTTGTGGCGTTTTTCGGCTTTCTCTGTTTCCCATTGATGTCAATGGGAGATCAGAGACGGGAACACCTGAAGAATGAGCAGGACGCTTATTTTTCCCCCCCCGAGCGTTTTTTTCTGCTCACTGTAAAAAAAACATCTCTTCCTCCCATTGAAATCAATAGGTGGCGTTTTGAGATGTTTTGTGGCGCGGTTTCCGACGCGGTTTCCGTGTCAAAAACCGCACCAAAAAACTCTGCGTGAACAGGGCCTTAGAGTCGTCAGGGGTTAATCAGCTGGGATCGGAGGTAATACGGGCAGCGATATATCAGCTGTCAATCACAGCCGGCTCCTGCGCCATCACTGTGACATAATAGTAAAGTGATCGCATAAGAAATCATCACACGCGTTTTATAAACGTGGCGACAATAAGTTATCCCCCAAAACCGGCCGGACGTGATATGGCGAAGCTCCCGACTGCCTTATTAGCAGAGGATTCATTCCTGTAGTATCGTAAGACGCGTGGCATAAGAGTAGGCACATATGGTGCCAATTGTGCCAAATTTATCGAAACGCATTTCTCTCTCTTAGACCACCTGATGGCTGACGATCCTATGGATCAATCATTTGTGCAATTTTTATTTTTCACAAATTTTCCGCACTCAACCCCTTCTCTTTATACATTATAAAACAATTGTCATCCATTATAGATTTGGCGCCCGGCGTGCCCTCCATTATTCTGACGCATTTTGCTTAGTAAACCTCCCCCATTGTTATCCGCCATCAGCATAGTTATAATGTGCGTAGGATGATCTGATGACGTCATATATGAGTGTAAACTGTATATATATATATATGATGTCTGATCGTCCGCCTCCATACTTCCCTGTACGCAGCTCTGTCGCCCTGTGAGGAATGCGGCGCCTCTCACCCTGAACAATACAACATTCATCCTCCACACAATGGCCGACATCAGCTCGTCTTTACCCGCGCCTCACCAGCAGCGCTCAGTATTCCCAGCACATTGTTACGGGAGCTGGAATCTGTGCTCCTTATCTTCTTAAAGGGAACTCGTCCCCAGAAAAGGCCCCTTTCTATTTATTACACCCTACAGAAACTATAATAACACTAAACTTAAAGGGGTCGTCCAAAATGGAAAGATACCCCCGGTGCTGAAACCCCTGAAAACCATCTGTTCCCGCCACATTTAGTATTACGTGACGCCCATCGATATAATATTTGGGGGCACCGAGTCCTTCAGAGCAGTAGAGGGTCCTAAGACTTACATACAACCCCTTTTAGGGCACAATGCTGGAAATTAAAGGGGTTGTCCCCAGATGGTGGTGGTCCAGGCAATGAGACCTTCGCCATGGTCGGCCTATTATAAGCAATGGCTGACCTTATGGTCCCCCAGAAAAACCGAGCACAGCCAGGAGACAAATTGGCATGGCGCTTTCCTATCAAGTTTGTTCTTGCGGGTCACAGTGGTCGGACCGCTGACAATTGGACATTGGTGGCATCTCCCAGGGAAATGCCACCAATGACTATGCTGAGATAACCCCCTTAAATGGTTACTGAAAATGCAAATCGATCGGAAATTTTAATAAAAAAATTAAAAAGCTATGGCTTTTGGAAGATGGGAGGACAAAAGTGAAAATCCGAAAAATGACTGCGGAGGGAAGAGGTTAGGCCCCATGCACACGACCGTGCCCGCAATCACGGCCCGCGATTGCGGGCACGGCCGGCCGCTGACTGACAGCCGCATTTTCGGGCCGTGCTCCCATACAAAGTACGGCCCGCAAAATGCAAAAGAACGGACATGTTCCATAATTCCCAGAACATTTCCACGGCACTGACACCCTTCCGTAGTGTTACGGAAAGGTGTCAGTGTTCAATGAAAGTGAATGGCTCCGTTTTTGCGGTCCGCAATTGCGGTCCGCAAAAACGGAGGTTTTTTACTGTCGTGTGCATGGGGCCTTAAACTGTGAGATTATGATACATTTTACCCCATCGTACGTACGCAAAACACGCTACAAGGTGGGTCAGGTGGGAAGCATTATGAAATGTATTTTCCAGCCGTGCAGTAAAGCAGTCTCTTTGCAGGCCATGTAAACATTTACTACGGGAGCTGACTCCACGAAGATTGTGTGACAACAGTGCAGCGATGTGACGAGTGACCTGACCTGACACCATCATCCGCACCACACAATGCATAGTGACTGATTCTACTGCACTGTCCTCCCATACAAGAACTGCAGCATCCAGCCTCACATACACATATATAGACCATGCTGGTATAACCTGGGCAACTACTTGTATATAGTGATAAGGAGCATGCTGGTATAACCTGGGTATCTCCTGTATATAATTATATATGTACAGCTGGTATAAGTTATACATCTTCTTGTATATAGTGATATGGAGCATGCTGGTATAACCTGGGTATCTTCTGTATATAATTATATATGTACAGCTGGTATAAGTTATACATCTTCTTGTATATAGTGATATGGAGCGTGCTGGTATAACCTGGGTATCTTCTGTATATAATGATATATGTACAGCTGGTATAAGTTATACATCTTCTTGTATATAGTGATATGGAGCATGCTGGTATAACCTGGGTATCTTCTGTATATAATTATATATGTACAGCTGGTATAAGTTACACATCTTCTTGTATATAGCGATGTGGAGCATGCTGGTATAACCTGGGCATCTTCTGTATATAATTATATATGTACAGCTGGTATAAGTTATACATCTTCTTGTATATAGTGATATGGAACATGCTGGTATAACCTGGGCATCTTCTGTATATGATTATATATTTACAGCTGGTATAAGTTATACATCTTCTTGTATATAGTGATATGGAACATGCTGGTATAACCTGGGTATCTTCTGTATATAATTATATATGTACAGCTGGTATAAGTTATACATCTTCTTGTATATAGTGATATGGAGCATGCTGGTATAACCTGGGTATCTTCTGTATATAATTATATATGTACAGCTGGTATAAGTTATACATCTTCTTGTATATAGTGATATGGAGCATGCTGGTATACCTGGGTATCTTCTGTATATAATTATATATCTACAGCTGGTATAAGTTATACATCTTCTTGTATATAGTGATATGGAGGATGCTGGTATAACCTGGGTATCTTGTGTATATAATTATATATGTACAGCTGGTATAAGTTATACATCTTCTTGTATATAGTGATATGGAGCATGCTGGTATAACCTGGGTATCTTCTGTATATAATTATATATCTACAGCTGGTATAAGTTATACATCTTCTTGTATATAGTGATATGGAGCATGCTGGTATAACCTGGGGATCTTCTGTATATAATTATATATGTACAGCTGGTATAAGTTATACATCTTCCTGTATATAGTGATATGGAGCATGCTGGTATAACCTGGGTATCTTCTGTATATAATTATATATGTACAGCTGGTATAAGTTATACATCTTCTTGTATAAAGTGATATGGAGCATGCTGGTATAACCTGGGCATCTTCTTTATATAATTATATATGTACAGCAGGTATAAGTTATACATCTTCCTGTATATAGTGATATGGAGCATGCTGGTATAACCTGGGTGTCGTCTGTATATAATTATATATGTACAGCTGGTATAAGTTATACATCTTCTTGTATATAGTGATATGGAGCATGCTCGTATAACCTGGGTATCTTCTGTATATAATTATATATGTACAGCTGGTATAAGTTATACATCTTCTTGTATATAGTGATATGCAGCATGCTGGTATAACCTGGGGATCTTCTGTAAATAATTATATATGTACAGCTGGTATAAGTTATACATCTTCTTGTATATACTGATATGGAGCATGCTGGTGTAACCTGGGTATCTTCTGTATATAATCATATATGTACAGCTGGTATAAGTTACACATCTTCTTGTATATAGTGATATGGAGCATGCTGGTATAACCTGGGTATCTTCTGTATATAATTATATATGTACAGCTGGTATAAGTTATACATCTTCTTGTATATAGTGATCTGGAGCATGCTGGTATAAGCTGGGTATCTTCTGTATATAATTATATATTTACAGCTGGTATAAGTTATACATCTTCTTGTATATAGTGATATGGAGCATGCTGGTATAACCTGGGTATCTTCTGTATATAATTATATATGTACAGCTGGTATAAGTTATACATCTTCTTGTATATAGTGATATGGAGCATGCTGGTATAACCTGGGTATCTTCTGTATATAATTATATATGTACAGCTGGTATAAGTTATACATCTTCTTGTATATAGTGATATGGAGCATGCTGCTATACCCTGGGTATCTTCTGTATATAATTATATATGTACAGCTGGTATAAGTTATACATCTTCTTGTATATAGTGATATGGAGCATGCTGGTATAACCTGGGTATCTTCTGTATATAATTATATATCTACAGCTGGTATAAGTTATACATCTTCTTGTATATAGTGATATGGAGCATGCTGGTATAACCTGGGGATCTTCTGTATATAATTATATATGTACAGCTGGTATAAGTTATACATCTTCCTGTATATAGTGATATGGAGCATGCTGGTATAACCTGGGTATCTTCTGTATATAATTATATATGTACAGCTGGTATAAGTTATACATCTTCTTGTATAAAGTGATATGGAGCATGCTGGTATAACCTGGGCATCTTCTTTATATAATTATATATGTACAGCAGGTATAAGTTATACATCTTCCTGTATATAGTGATATGGAGCATGCTGGTATAACCTGGGTGTCGTCTGTATATAATTATATATGTACAGCTGGTATAAGTTATACATCTTCTTGTATATAGTGATATGGAGCATGCTCGTATAACCTGGGTATCTTCTGTATATAATTATATATGTACAGCTGGTATAAGTTATACATCTTCTTGTATATAGTGATATGCAGCATGCTGGTATAACCTGGGGATCTTCTGTAAATAATTATATATGTACAGCTGGTATAAGTTATACATCTTCTTGTATATACTGATATGGAGCATGCTGGTGTAACCTGGGTATCTTCTGTATATAATCATATATGTACAGCTGGTATAAGTTACACATCTTCTTGTATATAGTGATATGGAGCATGCTGGTATAACCTGGGTATCTTCTGTATATAATTATATATGTACAGCTGGTATAAGTTATACATCTTCTTGTATATAGTGATCTGGAGCATGCTGGTATAAGCTGGGTATCTTCTGTATATAATTATATATTTACAGCTGGTATAAGTTATACATCTTCTTGTATATAGTGATATGGAGCATGCTGGTATAACCTGGGTATCTTCTGTATATAATTATATATGTACAGCTGGTATAAGTTATACATCTTCTTGTATATAGTGATATGGAGCATGCTGGTATAACCTGGGTATCTTCTGTATATAATTATATATGTACAGCTGGTATAAGTTATACATCTTCTTGTATATAGTGATATGGAGCATGCTGCTATACCCTGGGTATCTTCTGTATATAATTATATATGTACAGCTGGTATAAGTTATACATCTTCTTGTATATAGTGATATGGAGCATGCTGGTATAACCTGGGTATCTTCTGTATATAATTATATATGTACAGCTGGTATAAGTTATACATCTTCTTGTATAAAGTGATATGGAGCATGCTGGTATAACCTGGGCATCTTCTGTATATAATTATATATGTACAGCAGGTATAAGTTATACATCTTCCTGTATATAGTGATATGGAGCATGCTGGTATAACCTGGGTGTCGTCTGTATATAATTATATATGTACAGCTGGTATAAGTTATACATCTTCTTGTATATAGTGATATGGAGCATGCTGGTATAACCTGGGTATCTTCTGTATATAATTATATATGTACAGCTGGTATAAGTTATACATCTTCTTGTATATAGTGATATGGAGCATGCTGGTATAACCTGGGTATCTTCTGTATATAATTATATATGTACAGCTGGTATAAGTTATATATCTTCTTGTATAGAGTGATATGGAGCATGCTGGTATAACCTGGGTATCTCCTGTATATAATTATATATGTACAGCTGGTATAAGTTATACATCTTCTTGTATATAGTGATATGGAGCATGCTGGTATAACCTGAGTATCTTCTGTATATAATTATATATGTACAGCTGGTATAAGTTATACATCTTCTTGTATATAGTGATATGGAGCATGCTGGTATAACCTGGGTATATTCTGTATATAATTATATATGTATAGCTGGTATAAGTTATACATCTTCTTGTATATAGTGATATGGAGCATGCTGGTATAACCTGGGTATCTTCTGTATATAATTATATATGTACAGCTGGTATAAGTTATATATCTTCTTGTATATAGTGATATGGAGAATGCTGGTATAACCTGGGTATCTTCTGTATATAATTATATATGTACAGCTGGTATAAGTTACACATCTTCTTGTATATAGTGATATGGAGCATGCTGGTATAACCTGGGTATCTTCTGTATATAATTATATATGTACAGCTGGTATAAGTTATACATCTTCTTGTATATAGTGATATGGAGCATGCTGGTATAACCTGGGTATCTTCTGTATATAATTATATATGTACAGCTGGTATAAGTTATACATCTTCTTGTATATAGTGATATGGAGCATGCTGGTATAACCTGTGTATCTTCTGTATATAATTATATATGTACAGCTGGTATAAGTTATACATCTTCTTGTATATAGTGATATGGAGCATGCTGGTATAACCTGGGTATCTTCTGTATATAATTATATATCTACAGCTGGTATAAGTTATACATCTTCTTGTATATAGTGATATGGACCATGCTGGTATAACCTGGGTATCTTCTGTATATAATTATATATGTACAGCTGGTATAAGTTATACATCTTCTTGTATATAGTGATATGGAGCATGCTGGTATAACCTGGGTATCTTCTGTATATAATTATATATGTACAGCTGGTATAAGTTATACATCTTCTTGTATATAGTGATATGGAGCATGCTGGTATAACCTGGGTATCTTCTGTATATAATTATATATGTACAGCTGGTATAAGTTATACATCTTCCTGTATATAGTGATATGGAGCATGCTGGTATAACCTGGGTATCTTCTGCATATAATTATATATGTACAGCTGGTATAAGTTATACATCTTCTTGTATATAGTGATATGGAGTATGCTGGTATAACCTGGGTATCTTCTGTATATAATTATATATGTACAGCTGGTATAAGTTATACATCTTCTTGTATATAGTGATATGGATCATGCTGGTATAACCTGGGTATCTTCTGTATATAATTATATATGTACAGCTGGTATAAGTTATACATCTTCTTGTATATAGTGATATGGAGCATGCTGGTATAACCTGGGTATCTTCTGTATATAATTATATATGTACAGCTGCTATAAGTTATACATCTTCTTGTATGTAGTGATATGGAGCATGCTGGTATAACCTGGGCATCTTCTGTATATAATTATATATGTACAGCTGGTATAAGTTATACATCTTCCTGTATATAGTGATATGGAGCATCCTGGTATATAGTGGGTATCTTCTGTATATAATTATATATGTACAGCTGGTATAAGTTATACATCTTCTTGTATATAGTGATATGGAACATGCTGGTATAACCTGGGTATCTTTTGTATATAATTATATATGTACAGCTGGTATAAGTTATACATCTTCTTATATATAGTGATATGGAACATGCTGGTATAACCTGGGTATCTTTTGTATATAATTATATATGTACAGCTGGTATAAGTTATACATCTTCTTGTATATAGTGATATGGAACATGCTGGTATAACCTGGGTATCTTTTGTATATAATTATATATGTACAGCTGGTGTAAGTTATACATCTTCTTATATATAGTGATATGGAGCATGCTGGTATAACCTGGGTATCTTCTGTATATAATTATATATGTACAGCTGGTATAAGTTATACATCTTCCTGTATATAGTGATATGGAGCATGCTGGTATAACCTGGGTATCTTCTGGGCGGTCTTGTGCAGCCTGGATGAGCTGTCATGTTCTCTGATCTTCAGTGAGGATCATTCTGGGATTTGGCCCACATCTTGGGGAGTCCCCTGCCGTTGCAAAACGACGCTTCCGAAATTAACGACGGCTATTGATGCAGATCCGTAGCCATACGCAATTTGGCCCGTGCCCAACGACTTCTATGGGCGAGTCCGTGCCGCGATTGCGGACAGGAATAGGACATGCTCTATATATTATTACTTCTACGCCTGGAAATGGGAGTTATTCGGTCACTTGACTGCCAGTGGGTGGAGCTAAAGTTCTGTCTATTCACAGCCATCAGAATTTTGAAAGCAGCTTTGGATGTGACTGGAGCAGAAGAACATTTTTGGTTGATTCATGAGTTAAATTAGCTCCATATTATAATGTTAGTGATACAAATGATATCCAGTGGCAGTGAGGGGTTATTTATCATAGAGAGGACCTTCCTACATGAGGATCTGCCAGGACTTATTGATTGCAGGCAGTCCGCTCCTAAAATATGGGGATTAAGTACATGGCCGACACTTTGTTTACCCCCCATTTCATAGTCATAGGGGGTCTTGTCTGTAACTTGGAGGGAACGCTATGGTCACTGGTGATCTTAAAGGGTTAATTTTCCCATTAGATTTTGGACTCTTTTGCTGCTGTTTGTTTATAGTGGTGATAATTCCCAGTGACTACTTTTTTCCCTCCACGTTCAGACCACAGGGACAGGGAAACTCAGACCGTTTGACATGTCCTATTTTTGCCCCTTTTTACGGATCCCTCAATAGACTCAAGTCTGAGGGATCTGTGAAATCGGGTTCTGAACGGATGCGAACGGCCGTGAAAAACGGACAATTTTCACGACCGATTTGACATCCGTTTGGGTAACCGCTCATCTTTTGCAGCATGATGACATCATCAGTTGGCTCCTTATGTCACAGCTTCCCAGAGCCCAGTGAGTGTGACATGGGGGTAGACATATAACCAGATCCTGGTACAAGAACGTTCCAGGGGCCCCCGGTTTACAGAAGAGGACAGCAGTACTATAAATGGTATATGACAATGGGGGCCCCTGGTATAGATTTAGCATTAGGGCCCCGGAGCTTGTAGCTATGTCACTCTTTGAGCCCTCTCAGCCAATCAGCAGAGCCAAGACAGGTCATATGACATTATTCTGGCCTCCTAAGGACTCATGTGGCCATCGCTCACTTTTTGGCCCCCATAACTGGCACTCATCCAGTTGAAGGGGTTGTTCTCTTAGGACAATTCCTTTAAATCTACTGTTAGATAGGACCAGGTATAAGCCTATCAGATGCTGTATATCATTATGGGAGGGGCCAACTAAGTGGTCAGAAATTTGGCAGTGTCCAAGGGTGTTCAACCTTTGGAGGGTACCCTTGGAATCCCCTTACCCCATCCAGATTTAAGTGGTCCTCATTTGAACCTGAAGCTGATAGTTGAGTAGATGACGCTCAGCTGTGACCGATCGTCTGATCAAAGGTCTCATATTATATGACGTCTTCCATTTTCCTTCCCGGCGGTTTCCGTTTGTCCCCGGAAGTCTGTTCTATTTGTGAAATCTCGTCCGAAACAAGTCAATCATCTCTAAACAATCCACTAAACGAATAATCTGTAAATAATTGCCTCCGGCTCAGCTCCCATAAGAATGACACAGTACAGCACATGTAGCAGAGCTGAGTTTGTCATCAGCATAACTCATGGCGATATATATATCACAATGTGCTGTCTGTGGTTTTACATAGGACTGCAGAGAAACCCGCTAAGAAATTTATAACAGCGCACAAAAGAAATAGTCACATAACCAATTCAGCTCTGCTACATCTTAGTGTATAAATAGTAATGTCGGTGTCGTCCTTGCTTTGCGTCTGTCATGTTTATGTTTTTCTCAGTTCTGCGGGGTCTAACGATTGGGCTCAAATATTTGTGTTCTTATTATTTCCTTTTCCATAGAAACCAGCGCGGTTCTAACGATCGGTCCCATCCTTATTCTTTGCTAATTTGGTGAGTGTCGCTTCTGCTGTGGAAGTCGCACAGTTGGCGTTATTGACGTCTTGTGGCGCTGCGGTTATCGGTTCGATTACGATCAGTGAATAATTTACAAAAAATTTCTGTATTCCCACGTGTATTGTAGGTTTACCTCGAAGGTGTTGTAGAAGATTAGAAAAACATGGCTACTTACTTCTAAAAACAGCGCCACACCTGTCTGCAGGTTACGTGTGGTATTGCAGCTCTTCCCCATTCACTTCAATGGAGTTGAGCTGCAATACCAGATACAACCTATGTGTGGCGCTATTTCTGGAAGGAAGCAGCCATGTTTTTCTAACCTTGTACAGCCCCTTTAAATGGTCCAAGCGACCAGTGCAGCAAGTATACTTAAAGTGCCAGTTCAATCTTATTCAAATAAAGCAAAATCATTGTGTAATAAATAGTTCAGCAACTTTCAAATATACTTTGTGCTTCAATACCTTAGCATTTTCAATATCTCTGCATGCTGTCAACAAATGGGAGCATTCTTGTTTACATCCAGAGAGTGAGCCTCATCTTGACCTAATACTTCTCATAGTTGAGGGCTTGAGGAGGAGGTATGAGGTCCAGTGGAACCTCCTTTTTGTGGAATAGGGTCGGGTAGTATGTAGGTTTTAGGAGGTATGAGGTCTTGTAGAACCTTCTGTTGGTGGAGTAGGTTGTGGTGCAGTACTGAGGAGGTATGAGGTCCAGTAGATCAGGTACATAAAAAGGAGGTGTGAGGTCTGGCGGAGTCTCATGCAGGAGAAGGTATGACATGTATTAAAAAAAAAATAGTGTGAAGGAAAGGCAGATCCAGCACTCCAATGATTAAAAATTCAGTTTTATTAGGTCATGTTTAAAAGGGATAAAACAACAATCCCGGGACCACGCTTACGCGTTTCAGACCACTAGGGTCCTTAATCATAGCTATGACATGTATTGGTGAGAGGACACGGATGAGGTGTGAGGTCTCATGCAGGAGGAGGTATGAGATGAGGCGTGAGGTCTGATGCAGGAGGAGGTATGAGATGTAGTGGTGAGAGGACACGGATGAGGTGCGAGGTCTCATGCAGGAGGAGGTATGAGATGTATTGGGGAGAGGACACGGATGAGGTGTGAGGTCTCATGCAGGAGGAGGTATGACATGTATTGGTGAGAGGACACGGATGAGGCGTGAGGTCTGATGCAGGAGGAGGTATGAGATGTAATGGTGAGAGGACACGGATGAGGTGTGAGGTCTGATGCAGGAGGAGGTATGAGATGAGAGGACACGGATGAGGTGTGAGGTCTCATGCAGGAGGAGGTATGAGATGTATTGGGGAGAGGACACGGATGAGGTACGATGTCTCATGCAGGAGGAGGTATGAGATGTATTGGTGAGAGGACACGGATGAGGTACGATGTCTCATGCAGGAGGAGGTATGAGATGTGTTGGTGAGAGGACAAGGATGAGGTACGATGTCTCATGCAGGAGGAGGTATGAGATGTATTGGGGAGAGGACACGGATGAGGTGTGAGGTCTCATGCAGGAGGAGGTATGAGATGTATTGGTGAGAGGACACGGATGAGGTCTGAGGTCTCATGCAGGAGGAGGTATGAGATGTATTGGTGAGAGGACACGGATGAGGTGTGAGGTCTCATGCAGGAGGAGGTATGAGATGTATTGGTGAGAGGACACGGATGAGGTGTGAGGTCTCATGCAGGAGGAGGTATGAGATGTATTGGTGAGAGGACACGAATGAGGTCTGAGGTCTCATGCAGGAGGAGGTATGAGATGTATTGGTGAGAGGACACGGATGAGGTCTCATGCAGGAGGAGGTATGAGATGTATTGGGGAGAGGACACGGATGAGGTGTGAGGTCTGATGCAGGAGGAGGTATGAGATGTATTGGTGAGAGGACACGGATGAGGTGTGAGGTCTGATGCAGGAGGAGGTATGAGATGTATTGGTGAGAGGACACGGATGAGGTGCGAGGTCTCATGCAGGAGGAGGTATGAGATGTATTGGTGAGAGGACACGAATGAGGTACGATGTCTCATGCAGGAGGAGGTATGAGATGTATTGGTGAGAGGACACGGATGAGGTACGATGTCTCATGCAGGAGGAGGTATGAGATGTATTGGGGAGAGGACACGGATGAGGTGCGAGGTCTCATGCAGGAGGAGGTATGACATGTATTGGTGAGAGGACACGGATGAGGTGTGAGGTCTCATGCAGGAGGAGGTATGAGATGTATTGGTGAGAGGACACGGATGAAGTGTGAAGTCTCATGCAGGAGGAGGTATGACATGTATTGGTGAGAGGACACGGATGAGGTGCGAGGTCTCATGCAGGAGGAGGTATGACATGTATTGGTGAGAGGACACGGATGAGGTCTCATGCAGGAGGAGGTATGAGATGTAGTGGTGAGAGGACACGGATGAGGTGTGAGGTCTCATGCAGGAGGAGGTATGAGATGTAGTGGTGAGAGGACACGGATGAGGTGCGAGGTCTCATGCAGGAGGAGGTATGAGATGTAGTGGTGAGAGGACACAGATGAGGTGTGAGGTCTCATGCAGGAGGAGGTATGAGATGTATTGGGGAGAGGACACGGATGAGGTGCGAGGTCTCATGCAGGAGGAGGTATGAGATGTAGTGGTGAGAGGACACGGATGAGGTGTGAGGTCTCATGCAGGAGGAGGTATGAGATGTATTGGGGAGAGGACACGGATGAGGTGCGAGGTCTCATGCAGGAGGAGGTATGAGATGTATTGGGGAGAGGACACGGATGAGGTGCGAGGTCTCATGCAGGAGGAGGTATGAGATGTATTGGGGAGAGGACACGGATGAGGTGTGAGGTCTCATGCAGGAGGAGGTATGAGATGTATTGGTGAGAGGACACGGATGAGGTGTGAGGTCTCAAGCAGGAGGAGGTATGACATGTATTGGTGAGAGGACACGGATGAGGTCTCATGCAGGAGGAGGTATGAGATGTATTGGTGAGAGGACACGGATGAGGTGTGAGGTCTCATGCAGGAGGAGGTATGACATGTATTGGTGAGAGGACACGGATGAGGTGCGAGGTCTCATGCAGGAGGAGGTATGACATGTATTGGTGAGAGGACACGGATGAGGTGCGAGGTCTCATGCAGGAGGAGGTATGAGATGTAATGGTGAGAGGACACGGATGAGTTGCGAGGTCTCATGCAGGAGGAGGTATGACATGTATTGGTGAGAGGACACGGATGAGGTGTGAGGTCTGATGCAGGAGGAGGTATGAGATGTATTGGGGAGAGGACACGGATGAGGTGCGAGGTCTCATGCAGGAGGAGGTATGACATGTATTGGGGAGAGGACACGGATGAGGTGCGAGGTCTCATGCAGGAGGAGGTATGAGATGTAGTGGTGAGAGGACACGGATGAGGTGCGAGGTCTCATGCAGGAGGAGGTATGAGATGTATTGGTGAGAGGACACGGATGAGGTGCGAGGTCTGATGCAGGAGGAGGTATGAGCTGTATTGGGGAGAGGACACGGATGAGGTGCGAGGTCTCATGCAGGAGGAGGTATGACATGTATTGGTGAGAGGACACGGATGAGGTCTCATGCAGGAGGAGGTATGAGATGTAGTGGTGAGAGGACACGGATGAGGTGTGAGGTCTCATGCAGGAGGAGGTATGAGATGTATTGGGGAGAGGACACGGATGAGGTGCGAGGTCTCATGCAGGAGGAGGTATGAGATGTATTGGGGAGAGGACACGGATGAGGTGCGAGGTCTCATGCAGGAGGAGGTATGAGATGTATTGGGGAGAGGACACGGATGAGGTGCGAGGTCTCATGCAGGAGGAGGTATGAGATGTAGTGGTGAGAGGACACTGATGAGGTGCGAGGTCTCATGCAGGAGGAGGTATGAGATGTATTGGGGAGAGGACACGGATGAGGTGCGAGGTCTCATGCAGGAGGAGGTATGAGATGTATTGGGGAGAGGACACGGATGAGGTGTGAGGTCTCATGCAGGAGGAGGTATGAGATGTATTGGTGAGAGGACACGGATGAGGTGTGAGGTCTCATGCAGGAGGAGGTATGACATGTATTGGTGAGAGGACACGGATGAGGTCTCATGCAGGAGGAGGTATGAGATGTATTGGGGAGAGGACACGGATGAGGTGCGAGGTCTCATGCAGGAGGAGGTATGAGATGTATTGGGGAGAGGACACGGATGAGGTGCGAGGTCTCATGCAGGAGGAGGTATGAGATGTATTGGGGAGAGGACACGGATGAGGTGCGAGGTCTCATGCAGGAGGAGGTATGAGATGTAGTGGTGAGAGGACACGGATGAGGTGTGAGGTCTCATGCAGGAGGAGGTATGAGATGTATTGGGGAGAGGACACGGATGAGGTGCGAGGTCTCATGCAGGAGGAGGTATGAGATGTATTGGGGAGAGGACACGGATGAGGTGCGAGGTCTCATGCAGGAGGAGGTATGAGATGTATTGGGGAGAGGACACGGATGAGGTGTGAGGTCTCATGCAGGAGGAGGTATGAGATGTATTGGTGAGAGGACACGGATGAGGTGTGAGGTCTGATGCAGGAGGAGGTATGACATGTAGTGGTGAGAGGACACGGATGAGGTACGATGTCTCATGCAGGAGGAGGTATGAGATGTATTGGGGAGAGGACACGGATGAGGCGTGAGGTCTCATGCAGGAGGAGGTATGAGATGTATTGGTGAGAGGACACGGATGAGGTGTGAGGTCTGATGCAGGAGGAGGTATGACATGTAGTGGTGAGAGGACACGGATGAGGTACGATGTCTCATGCAGGAGGAGGTATGAGATGTATTGGGGAGAGGACACGGATGAGGCGTGAGGTCTCATGCAGGAGGAGGTATGAGATGTATTGGTGAGAGGACACGGATGAGGTGCGAGGTCTCATGCAGGAGGAGGTATGAGATGTATTGGAGAGAGGACACGGATGAGGTGTGAGGTCTCATGCAGGAGGAGGTATGACATGTATTGGTGAGAGGACACGGATGAGGTGCGAGGTCTCATGCAGGAGGAGGTATGAGATGTATTGGTGAGAGGACACGGATGAGGCGTGAGGTCTCATGCAGGAGGAGGTATGAGATGTATTGGTGAGAGGACACGGATGAGGTGTGAGGTCTGATGCAGGAGGAGGTATGACATGTAGTGGTGAGAGGACACGGATGAGGTGTGAGGTCTCATGCAGGAGGAGGTATGACATGTATTGGTGAGAGGACACGGATGAGGTGTGAGGTCTCATGCAGGAGGAGGTATGACATGTATTGGTGAGAGGACACGGATGAGGTGTGAGGTCTGATGCAGGAGGAGGTATGAGATGTATTGGTGAGAGGACACGGATGAGGTGTGAGGTCTCATGCAGGAGGAGGTATGAGATGAGGCGTGAGGTCTGATGCAGGAGGAGGTATGACATGTAGTGGTGAGAGGACACGGATGAGGTACGATGTCTCATGCAGGAGGAGGTATGAGATGTATTGGTGAGAGGACACGGATGAGGTGCGAGGTCTCATGCAGGAGGAGGTATGAGATGTATTGGTGAGAGGACACGGATGAGGCGTGAGGTCTCATGCAGGAGGAGGTATGAGATGTATTGGTGAGAGGACACGGATGAGGTGCGAGGTCTCATGCAGGAGGAGGTATGAGATGTATTGGTGAGAGGACACGGATGAGGCGTGAGGTCTCATGCAGGAGGAGGTATGAGATGTATTGGTGAGAGGACACGGATGAGGTGCGAGGTCTCATGCAGGAGGAGGTATGAGATGTATTGGTGAGAGGACACGGATGAGGTGCGAGGTCTCATGCAGGAGGAGGTATGAGATGTATTGGTGAGAGGACACGGATGAGGTGTGAGGTCTGATGCAGGAGGAGGAGGTATGAGATGTATTGGTGAGAGGACACGGATGAGGTGTGAGGTCTCATGCAGGAGGAGGTATGACATGTATTGGTGAGAGGACACGGATGAGGTGCGAGGTCTCATGCAGGAGGAGGTATGAGATGTATTGGTGAGAGGACACGGATGAGGTGTGAGGTCTCATGCAGGAGGAGGTATGACATGTATTGGTGAGAGGACACGGATGAGGTGTGAGGTCTCATGCAGGAGGAGGTATGAGATGTATTGGTGAGAGGACACGGATGAGGTGTGAGGTCTCATGCAGGAGAAGGTATGAGATATATTGGTGAGAGGACACGGATGAGGTGTGAGGTCTCATGCAGGAGGAGGTATGACATGTATTGGTGAGAGGACACGGATGAGGTGTGAGGTCTCATGCAGGAGAAGCCGCCGCTTGTATATGAGGCTCCTCCAGACCTCATACCTCATCAGCGGCCGAGCAGGAGCTGAAGCATGATGGGAGGAGTAACATTTACATAGAGCCCGCCCCCTCCCCGGGGACACAAAGCTGAATGAGCCTCTCCAGCCCCTCCATTCATTCCCAGCCCCCTCCGTGATGCTGGAGCCGAGGAGGAGACACTGAGAGCAGAGCGGCCGGTGCACAAAGCAGCGATGTATGGTAAGAGCCCCCGCCCGGGACCCCGCGCTGTACACAGGGACTCTGCACAATCGTGTGACACCCCATCACTGCCAGACAACTCCTAATATATGCTGCATGTCACCCCCTGTACTGGAGACACCCCCTAATATATGCTGCATGTCACCCCCTGTACTGGAGACACCCCCTAATATATGCTGCATGTCACCCCCTGTACTGGAGACACCCCCTAATATATGCTGCATGTCACCCCCTGTACTGGAGACACCCCCTAATATATGCTGCATGTCACCCCCTGTACTGGAGACACCCGTCCACTGCCCGACACCAAAACATCCTGTACACTGCAACACAGCCTGCACTGCCTACACTACATGTCACCTCCACTGCACACCCGTACACTACATGTCACCTCCACTGTACACCCGTACACTACATGTCACCTCCACTGCACACCCGTACACTACATGTCACCTCCACTGTACACTACATGTCACCTCCACTGTACACTACATGTCACCTCCACTGTACACTACATGTCACCTCCACTGCACACCCGTACACTACATGTCACCTCCACTGCACACCCGTACACTACATGTCACCTCCACTGCACACCCGTACACTACATGTCACCTCCACTGTACACTACATGCCACCTCCACTGCACACCCGTACACTACATGTCACCTCCACTGTACACTACATGTCACCTCCACTGTACACCCGTACACTACATGTCACCTCCACTGCACACCCGTACACTACATGTCACCTCCACTGTACACTACATGTCACCTCCACTGTACACTACATGTCACCTCCACTGCACACTACATGTCACCTCCACTGCACACTACATGTCACCTCCACTGTACACTACATGTCACCTCAACTGTACACTACATGTCACCTTCACTGCACACCCGTACACTACATGTCACTTCCACTGCACACCTGTACACTACATGTCACCTCCACTGTACAGCCGTACACTACGTCACCTCCACTGCACACCTGTCCACTACATGTCACCTCCACTGTACACCCGTGCACTACATGTCACCTCCACTGCACACTACATGTCACCTCCACTGTACACCCGTACACAATATGTCACCTCCACTGTACACTACATGTCACCTCCACTGTACACCCGTACACTACATGTCACCTCCACTGTACACTACATGTCACCTCCACTGCACACACGTCCACTACATGTCACCTCCACTGCACACACGTCCACTACATGTCACCTCCACTGCACACCCGTCCACTACATGTCACCTCCACTGCACACCCGTCCACTACATGTCACCTCCACTGCACACCCGTCCACTACATGTCACCTCCACTGTACACCCGTCCACTACATGTCACCTCCACTGTACACCCGTACACTACATGTCACCTCCACTGTACACTACATGTCACCTCCACTGTACACCCGTACACTACATGTCACCTCCACTGTACACCCGTACACTACATGTCACCTCCACTGTACACCCGTACACTACATGTCACCTCCACTGTACACCCGTACACTACATGTCACCTCCACTGTACAGCCGTACACTACGTCACCTCCACTGTACAGCCGTACACTACATGTCACCTCCACTGTACACTACATGTCACCTCCACTGCACACCCGTCCACTGCATGTCACCTCCACTGCATGTCACCTCCACTGTACACCCGTACACTATATGTCACCTCCACTGCACACCCGTACACTATATGTCACCTCCACTGCACACCCGTCCACTACATGTCATCTCCTCTGCACTACAGGTCGCCCCATACTCCTCCAAACACACCCACAATGAAGACACCCTACACGGTCTGTACTGCAACATACCTCTACACTGCAAGACCCCAAGCAATTCTAGGATTCTGTTACAGTAAGACCCCCCATACACAACCCCCCCATACAGTGCAGACCCCCCTACACTGCACAATCCCCCATACAGTGCAGACCCCCCTACACTGCACAACCCCCCCATACAGTGCAGACCCCCTACACTGCACAACCCCCCATACAGTGCAGACCCCCTACACTGCACAACTCCCCCCATACAGTGCAGACCCCCCTACACTGCACAACCCCCCCATACAGTGCAGACCCCCCCTACACAGCACAACCCCCCATACAGTGCAGACCCCCTACACTGCACAACTCCCCCCATACAGTGCAGACCCCCCATACACAGCACAACTCCCCCATACAGTGCAGACCCCCCATACACAGCACAACTCCCCCATACAGTGCAGACCCCCCATACACAGCACAACTCCCCCATACAGTGCAGACCCCCCTACACTGCACCATCCCCCATACAGTGCAGACCCCACTACACTGCACCAGACCCCACTACACTGCACCATCCCCCATACAGTGCAGACCCCCCTACACTGCACAACCCCCCCATACAGTGCAGACCCCCCCTACACTGCACAACCCCCCCATACAGTGCAGACCCCCCTACACTGCACAACTCCCCCATACAGTGCAGACCCCTCTATACTGCACAACCCCTGCATGCAAAGCAGACCCCTCTAAACTACACAAAATCCCCCCATACAGTGCAGACCCCCCTACACTGCACAATCCCCCCATACAGTACAGACCCCCCTACACTGCACAATCCCCCCCATACAGTACAGACCCCCCTACACTGCCTATAATCCTTGCAGTGTATCTCACCCTCCACCGGGCGGCCGTGTTTGACCTGTCACTTCTGCCATCACACGGTCATGTCACCTCCTGTCCTCTCCGGGGTCAGGGTAATCAAGGTGTCTGTAGATTGAAGGGTTTGGGGACCCCAGGGGTCAGCGGAGCAGGGGACACCCAGCGGGTGAGTGACTGACCCTTGTTGATGGGATCACACTGTCATATGGAAGATGAAGGGAATCCTCCTCCTCATTGGCCGAACTGAGACCTGGTATCATCACCCTCATCATCCTCATCATCCCTGGCCTGGTATCATCACCCTCATCATCCTCATCATCCCTGGCCTGGCATCTCCTGCTGTCTCTGTATTGGTCACATTTATAGTCATTACCTGGATTTTTGCCTCCTGTGTTACATCCAATATCCGCTTAGTGTTGGGGTTTGATGTAGTGTCGGCACGGATCACATTATCCTGTGCCGCGCAGGGATTAGGATTGGGATTGAGATCCCTAATTATTGTGACAGTGATTGATGGAGGGGCCGGTTTACAGCCTTCGTTTTGACACCTGCTTATTTTTTTTTACTGACATGCAGATGTAGCAGAGCTGAGTCATTCAGCATCACTCACATGTGTCATCTCAGGTTTTACATGGGACTTCAGGTCAATTTACAAAGAATTCAGGGAAACCCCAAATCTCCTGACTCCCCCAACCCACCAGGACCCTCCAAATTCTGACAAGATTTATCTGACAGTCCATGATCCAGTGCGGAGTCCCGGCCACCTTGTTTGCTTCCCTGACAACCACATAATTCTCAGTGAGTGACCACCTCCCGTGTCCAGTCGTTTCAGGGTTGTCACTTGCGGCCTATGTTTACTGTCACCAACCAGCGGCTCTAACATATAGGGGCCACTTTATTTAGAAATGATCCATTAGGGATTTTTCTGGAGTTTCCCTTTAATTCAGAGCGATATTAAAGTCTATAGAAGAAGTTCAGCTCTGCTACATCTGCTCTGTGTGGCTGGGTTTGGATACTTTGTATATATTTAGCTTGTGATTTATTGTGTTATTTGATATTTGGTTACTTTGTATCAATCTTGTTGTATTATGAAAATATCCAGAGTGTCACATTTCTATTCTCACCCCGTGTTGTCTGAAGAGCGGACAGTCTATTTGAGTCCCGATTAAGGACAAAATTGTCTCGCCCCCTTTGCTTGACCCGTGGGCAAAAATGGGCCCCTTCCTGATTCACACAAACACAACCCCCAGAAGGTCCCCATGGTGGCATGTCCCACCCCAAAGGGCCAAATGTTCCTGACCCAAGGAACTTACAATCTAAATTCTAGTTATGTGCAGACCACATGAGGGGGGGCACCAAAAATAAAAAGGGTGCCGCCTCCTGGTTCACATGCCTAGACAGGAGGGCCCGATTCTTGTTGGCTCCACCCCCAAGGATCACATTTTCTTGACCCATGGAGCTTACAACCAAAGAAGAGGGGCATCATGGGAAAAATCCTAAAACTTGTTGATTGTATTTCCTGCCACCCCCCATCTATTGTAGATCAGAACGGCGGAGTGACCTTCAGACCCCCTCCCTGATGTGTTTTGTGGTGCCCTTCAGAGATTGGCACCAAAGGGGGATGGGACCACTGTGAATTTGGCGTACCCTTCCCTCTCCATAAACCAAATTGGAATTGTAGCCCATTCAATCTTCCCCAGCACCCCCAAACCTGAACGTTTCCTGCGGTTTTGTTCATACTGAGCCTCCTGGTTCATGAATAGAATCCTAGACCTGCAGTTAAGACTGACACAGTAGAAGAAAGGGAGTGTGTGTGTTTATTTGTGTTGCTATTTGGGAGTCCGCGTAACCTGGGTGACTAGGAGCCGTAATGGCGACCATGTGGCTTGTCACTCAGCTTTCCCAGAAACAGAAAATACTGAAAAGCGCCCAATTTAGAGGGGTTTTTCCCTTTAAATAGTGACTCAGACAGAATAACTCCGGTTTATTGACTATATTTCGGGTGACGAGTGCGCGCCGCCTCCACGCTGGGCACATGGTACTGGCTGCACTGGTGACAAGGACCTTTGGATGGTGACCGTGTATCCTGTGCCGGGACTCAGCGGGGGAAGGGTTGTGTGAAATCCCCAGCACAATGGCCGGCTGTGCGGCGGCAGATAAACAGGAATTGGGATGTTTTCTCGTGGGGGATTATGGGGGATTGCAAAAAATAAAAGCAGAAGTAACTCAGAGTTTACTAACGGGAACTTCATAGGGAAATTCCGGCGGGTTCTATAGATCGCGGTGGTCACAGGGATTATTGTATATACTGCATCATCGCGCTATTTATAATCAGTTCTCCTACACTGCAGCGCCCCCTCTGGTGTGGAGCATAATGCGGTGTTCATCCTGAGCCCTCTGCTTCAGGAATTGCATGTAGCGCTATTTTTCTTGTCAAATTAGATGGAATCTGCCACGGAGGGTCCGCACGCCGGCAGGTTTTCCCCCCGCGGATTAGTCCCATTGAATGCTAGGGCTCTGTTCACATCACGTTTTTGGTTTACATTTAACGTGGACGTCAGGAAAGCTCCCGACATAAACGCTAAACGTATCCGTAGGGGAGGTGAAAAGAGGTATGGAATATCGTAGACTATACTATTGCAAACATGGGGGCCTATGGGTGACGGATGCCACTATATGGGGTACATCACTGGCACCCCGTTAACGTATATATGTCAAACTCCTCGGTAGCTATTCATGATGTACGTATGCGTTAAACGGAGGCCATTATAGCGTGTGGGTGACGGAGGCCATTATAGCCTGTGGGTGACGGAGGCCACTATAGCCTGTGGGTGACGGAGGCCATCATAGCCTGTGGGTGACGGGTGCCATCATAGCGCGTGGGTGACGGGTGCCATCATAGCGCGTGGGTGACGGGTGCCATTATAGCGCGTGGGTGACGGGTGCCATCATAGCCTGTGGGTGACGGAGGCCACTATAGCCTGTGGGTGACGGAGGCCACTATAGCCTGTGGGTGACGGAGGCCACTATAGCCTGTGGGTGACGGAGGCCATTATACCCTGTGGGTGACGGAGGCCACTATAGCCTGTGGGTGACGGAGGCCACTATAGCCTGTGGGTGACGGAGGCCACTATAGCCTGTGGGTGACGGAGGCCACTATAGCCTGTGGGTGACGGAGGCCACTATAGCCTGTGGGTGACGGGGGCCACTATAGCCTGTGGGTGACGGGGGCCATTATAGCCTGTGGGTGACGGGTGCCACTATAGCCTGTGGGTGACGGAGGCCACTATAGCCTGTGGGTGACGGGTGCCACTATAGCCTGTGGGTGACGGAGGCCACTATAGCCTGTGGGTGACGGAGGCCACTATAGCCTGTGGGTGACGGAGGCCACTATAGCCTGTGGGTGACGGAGGCCACTATAGCCTGTGGGTGACGGAGGCCACTATAGCCTGTGGGTGACGGAGGCCATTATAGCCTGTGGGTGACGGAGGCCATTATAGCCTGTGGGTGACGGAGGCCACTATACCCTGTGGGTGACGGAGGCCACTATAGCCTGTGGGTGACGGGTGCCATTATAGCCTATTACTATGACAACTGCACAGTATCACTTCTATCACTAGGACAACTGCACAGCATCACTTCTATTACCATGACAACTGCACAGTATCACTTCTATTACCCTGACAACTGCACAGTATCACTTCTATTACTCAAACAACTGCACAGTATCACTTCTATTACCCTGACAACTGCACAGTATCACTTCTATTACCCTGACAACTGCACAGTATCACTTCTATTACCCTGACAACTGCACAGTATCACTTCTATTACCATGACAACTGCACAGTATCACTTCTATTACTCTGACAACTGCACAGTATCACTTCTATTACTCAGACAACTGCACAGTATCACTTCTATTACCATGACAACTGCACAGTATCACTTCTATTACCATGACAACTGCACAGTATCACTTCTATTACCATGACAACTGCACAGTATCACTTCTATTACCATGACAACTGCACAGTATCACTTCTATTACTCAGACAACTGCACAGTATCACTTCTATTACCCTGACAATTGCACAGTATCACTTCTATTACCCTGACAACTGCCCAGTATCACTTCTATTACCCTGACAACTGCACAGTATCACTTCTATTACCCTGACAACTGCACAGTATCACTTCTATTACCCTGACAACTGCACAGTATCACTTCTATTACCCTGACAACTGCACAGTATCACTTCTATTACCCTGGCAACTGCACAGTATCACTTCTATTACCCTGACAACTGCCCAGTATCACTTCTATTACCCTGACAACGGCACAGTATCACTTCTATTACCATGACAACTGCCCAGTATCACTTCTATTACCCTGACAACTGCACAGTATCACTTCTATTACCATGACAACTGCACAGTATCACTTCTATTACCATGACAACTGCACAGTATCACTTCTATTACTCTGACAACTGCACAGTATCACTTCTATTACCATGACAACTGCACAGCATCACTTCTATTACCCTGACAACTGCACAGTATCACTTCTATTACCCTGACAACTGCACAGTATCACTTATGTAATGTGATTGGTTGCTATGGGCAACTGCTCCACTTTTCGCTTGCACGAGTTTTGAGAAATCTCCCCCTCCGCTTGATTGCCGCCATATGATCCGATCGTTTTTTCACTCCGGTTTAGGGTGCATTCATATGTTGATAACGTGCCGCGCAGTTGAAAAAACATGAGAATTACCGCGGTTTTCCTTTCCTGTTTGCGGCTGCACAGCTGTTACTGGTGACACACGTGCTGCGTGGCTGGTGTACAGCTGAGGGTTTGTTATACAATATCAGTCTAGGCGATCCACAATCAGCAGCAGAAAGACTCCAGATGTAAAGATGAATATTCCCATTCACTGACAGAAAGCAGAGATTTTAATGGTAGCGGATTTGATACAAAACATTTTACCATTTTTTTTTTTTTAAAGATATGATGTAAAATAGGAAACCTTTTACCTGTATTGTATAAACGCTACATCCGATGTTAACATTGGCCGCTGTACGTACTTGCGTCATCACATCCATGCGGTCATGTGACAATCACATGACCACGTCGTCCCAGGACAGAGTCATCGTTACGTCATGTTTCCCTCACCCGGTCATATATCCGCACAGTTTATATACTGATAGGACCTTGTTGCCCATAGAAACCAATCACTGAGCAGCTTTCATTTTTCCAGAGCAGTGAAAGAAACGTAAGCTGAGCTCTGATTGGTTGCTATGGGCAACCAGGCAGTTTTTTTCTGTTTGATAAATCTCCCCCATGGTCTTTGCTTTTGAACGCCAGTGATTGTCAATCATGTTATATGTTCCCACTAAAATAGCGTATTAAAATTGTTTTACCAAAATGTCAGCTTTAGGCATCATTTACACGAGTGTAATATACGCGCGTGCGACACGCGTGCTTTTCACGCGTGTCGTACGCACCTATATTACTCTATGGACCAGTGCAGACAGTCCGTGGGTTTTGTGCAGCATGAGTGCGCTGCGTAAAACTCACGACATGTTCTATATATCTGCGTTTTTCACGCATCACGCACCCATTGAAGTCAATCGGTGCGTGAAAACCACGCAGGTGCTTCCGTGCAAACTGCGTGATTCGCGCAACAGCTGTCATTCTCTGAATGTAAACAGAAAAGCACCACGTGCTTTTCTTTTTACAAACATCCAAACTGAGTGTCATAATGATGACGGCTGCGAGAAAATCACGCAGCCGCGCATCATACTCTGATGACACACGCAGCTGTTAAGTGCCTTTTGCGCACGCAAAACGCTGCGTTTTTTGCATGCGCAAAACGCACACACTCGTGTAAATCAGGCCTTAGGCCTCGTGGTCGTATTACGGCTCCATACAAGATACGAGTAGTACGCAGTAGGGTGCCATAGGCATGATAAGTAATGTATGTACACAGTGAGCCCACCAGCAGAATAGTGAGTGCAGCTCTAGAGTATAATACAGGATATAACTCAGGATCAGTACAGGATAAGTAATGTAATGTATGTACACAGTGACTCCACCAGCAGAATAGTGAGTGCAGCTCTGGAGTATAATACAGGATGTAACTCAGGATCAGTACAGGATAAGTAATGTAATGTATGTACACAGTGACTCCACCAGCAGAATAGTGAGTGCAGCTCTGGAGTATAATACAGGATGTAACTCAGGATCAGTACAGGATAAGTAATGTAATGTATGTACACAGTGACTCCACCAGCAGAATAATGAGTGCAGCTCTGGAGTATAATACAGGATGTAACTCAGGATCAGTACAGGATAATAATGTATGTACACAGTGACTCCACCAGCAGCATAGTGAGTGCAGCTCTGGAGTATAATCCAGCATGTAACTCAGGATCAGTACAGGATAAGTAATGTATGTATGTACACAGTGACTCCACCAGCAGAATAGTGAGTGCAGCTCTGGAGTATAATACAGGATGTAACTCAGGATCAGTACAGGATAAGTAATGTAATGTATGTACACAGTGACTCCACCAGCAGAATAGTGAGTGCAGCTCTGGAGTATAATACAGGATATAACTCAGGATCAGTACAGGATAAGTAATATAATGTATGTACACAGCGACTCTGCCAGCAGAATAGTGAGTGCAGCTCTGGAGTATAATACAGGATGTAACTCAGGATCAGTACAGGATAAGTAATGTAATGTATGTACACAGTGACTCCACCAGCAGAATAGTGAGTGCAGCTCTGGAGTATAATACAGGATGTAACTCAGGATCAGTACAGGATAAGTAATGTATGTACACAGTGACTCCACCAGCAGAATAGTGAGTGCAGCTCTGGAGTATAATACAGGATGTAACTCAGGATCAGTACAGGATAAGTAATGTAATGTATGTACACAGTGACTCCACCAGCAGAATAGTGAGTGCAGTTCTGGAGTATAATACAGGATGTAACTCAGGATCAGTACAGGATAAGTAATGTAATGTATGTACACAGTGACTCCACCAGCAGAATAGTGAGTGCAGCTCTGGAGTATAATACAGGCTGTAACTCAGGATCAGTACAGGATAAGTAATGTAATGTATGTACACAGTGACTCCACCAGCAGAATAGTGAGTGCAGCTCTGGAGTATAATACAGGATGTAACTCAGGATCAGTACAGGATAAGTAATGTAATGTATGTACACAGTGACTCCACCAGCAGAATAGTGAGTGCAGCTCTGGAGTATAATACAGGATATAACTCAGGATCAGTACAGGATAAGTAATGTAATGTATGTACACAGTGACTCCACCAGCAGAATAGTGAGTACAGCTCTGGAGTATAATACAGGATGTAACTCAGGATCAGTACAGGATAAGTAATGTAATGTATGTACACAGTGACTCCACCAGCAGAATAGTGAGTGCAGCTCTGGAGTATAATACAGGATATAACTCAGGATCAGTACAGGATAAGTAATGTAATGTATGTACACAGTGACTCCACCAGCAGAATAGTGAGTGCAGCTCTGGAGTATAATACAGGATGTAACTCAGGATCAGTACAGGATAAGTAATGTAATGTATGTACACAGTAACTCCACCAGCAGAATAATGAGTGCAGCTCTGGAGTATAATACAGGATGTAACTCAGGATCAGTACAGGATAAGTAATGTAATGTATGTACACAGTGACTCCACCAGCAGAATAGTGAGTGCAGCTCTGGAGTATAATACAGATGTAACTCAGGATCAGTACAGGATAAGTAATGTAATGTATGTACACAGTGACTCCACCAGCAGAATAGTGAGTGCAGCTCTGGAGTATAATACAGGATGTAACTCAGGATCAGTACAGGATAAGTGATGTAATGTATGTACACAGTGACTCCACCAGCAGAATAGTGAGTGCAGCTCTGGAGTATAATACAGGATGTAACTCAGGATCAGTACAGGATAAGTAATGTAATGTATTTATAAATTTGTTATATGGATGAATCCTATAGATAAACTGAATAGGATTAAAAACACAAAAAATGGCCATACTCACAAATTGGACAGGTATAATCCCAACAGGACGCAGCCAGGCCAAAAATGCTGCTGAAGGAAAGTGCACAGGTGCGTTTAAATAATAATAGCCACTCCCACTAGCCTTGAGGGGAGTGGCGTGTGGTGCATGGGATATGTAGTAAAAAGTAAATGAATAGTGTATAATGTGCAAGTAGTAATAATATGTGTGAAATATAGGGGGCAGTACTGAGTATAGTGAGTGGTGAATAAAGTGTGAAATATAGGGGGCAGTACTGAGTATAGTGAGTGGTGAATAAAGTGTAAAATATAGGGGGCAGTACTAAAAGGGTCAGGAACGTGAGTGATGCATGAAGTGTGGGTGCCGTGTGTAAAACATGGACGGCTAATGCGTAAATCATCAGGCACAGCCTATATAGCCTGGTAGAAGCCTATTTGTAACGCCATGATAGTACATAGAGCGGACTGCCCTGCTTGCTATGCCAGACCGCAACACACCATGCTCTCCCAGCATTGAAGACCCGGCTGCGTCCAAAAAGTAGTAAATATTATACAAGTAAACATGGAAAATACATGGGGTATTGGTTGTAATTTTGGCCAAAAGAACGCAAGCTCGCAATCCTCGTCACGGATCCCCACACTTGCGAGTCCCTAACTGGAACTTTTCGTTCCAAACTTGAAGCTACACCACAGAAAAAAGTGGGACAAGGCTAGTGGGAGTGGCTATTATTATTTAAACGCACCTGTGCACCTTCCTTCAGCAGCGTTTTCGGCCTGGCTGGGTCCTGTTGGGGTTATACCTGCCCAATTTGTGAGTATGGCCATTTTTTGTGTTTTTAATCCTATGTCCCACTTTTTTCTGTGGTGTAGATAAACGGAATAGTTTGGTTCCGAGGTGGACATCCCCTTTAAGCTACTAATCACCTGATGTAAATATTTGCAGTAAAGGGTTAACATGAAGGATAGCTGTGCGGTCTCATGGGTGAGATCAGATTGTGCTGATCCCCTCCACACATGACATGTAAGATGAAACAGATCTTGGATTTCTACTAGTAATTATTGACCAGGTGACTGGCGTTCTACATTAATGTGGGACCGCTCCTATATTTCACCTGGGGGGGGTCCGGCAGCGTCTCATTCCCCTCTTCCCATTAAGAAAACATATAGGCTTGGCCGAGTCGAGCGTGCGTATGGATGAGTTCGGCTGATCGCTATGTAAATTGTACGGGCAGGTAATAGACGGGTTTTGAACTGCGAGCTTTGAACGATCCTTCAATGTTTTAATGGAGTACTACAAGTCCCAGCATTCATGGTCAGGTGTTTTGTGTTTGTGTAAGCAAGCGGGACACACAGGGCGGATTCAGGATCACAGGCGCGCACTACCAGTCACAGCCAGTGCCGTTCATGAGAAAGCCCCTTGACCTGCGGTGCGGAATTTAATTAAATGGGATACAAAACCGCAACAGAAAGCCCAGCGTTGCGACTATTGCGGCGGAAGCTTGCTGGGAACCTTGTGTCCTGACATTCATGTGGATGTGACACGTACCACCGACCTAAACATGGCTGCAGACAAGTGCCCCCTTCATGGCAGCGGTATTCCCTAATGGCAGTGCCCTCTGTCAGCAGGATAATGCCCCCGCCATACTGCAGACAAGTGCCCCCTTCATGGCAGCGGTATTCCCTAATGGCAGTGCCCTCTGTCAGCAGGATAATGCCCCCGCCATACTGCAGACAAGTGCCCCCTTCATGGCAGCGGTATTCCCTAATGGCAGCGCCCTCTGTCAGCAGGATAATGCCCCCGCCATACTGCAGACAAGTGCCCCCTTCATGGCAGCGGTATTCCCTAATGGCAGTGCCCTCTGTCAGCAGGATAATGCCCCCGCCATACTGCAGACAAGTGCCCCCTTCATGGCATCGGTATTCCCTAATGGCAGTGCCCTCTGTCAGCAGGATAATGCCCCCGCCACCCTGCAGACAAGTACCCCCTTCATGGCATCGGTATTACCTAATGGCAGTGCCCTCTGTCAGCAGGATAATGCCCCCGCCATACTGCAGACAAGTGCCCCCTTCATGGCAGCGGTATTCCCTAATGGCAGTGCCCTCTGTCAGCAGGATAATGCCCCCGCCATACTGCAGACAAGTGCCCCCTTCATGGCATCGGTATTTACTAATGTCAGTGCCCTCTGTCAGCAGGATAATGCCCCCGCCACCCTGCAGACAAGTACCCCCTTCATGGCATCGGTATTCCCTAGCTGTGTATCTAATCCTAGCATGTGTGATACTGTCTGCTGAGCTGTGTATCTAATCCTATCATGTGTGATACTGTCTGCTGAGCTGTGTATCTAATCCTATCATGTGTGATACTGTCTGCTGAGCCGGTGTATCTAATCCTATCATGTGTGATACTGTCTGCTGAGCTGTGTATCTAATCCTATAATGTGTCATACTGTCAGCAGAGCATGTATCTAATCCTATCATGTGTGATACTGTCTGCTGAGTTGTGTATCTAATCCTATCATGTGTGATACTGTCTGCTGAGCTGTGTATCTAATCCTATCATGTGTGATACTGTCTGCTGAGCTGTGTATCTAATCCTATCCTGTGTGATACTGTCTGCTGAGTTGTGTATCTAATCCTATCATGTGTTTTCTAAGCCAGCACAATTAACACCTCTCCCTGATGTACACACCGTCCTGGTCCCAATTTCTCGGGCACCTTTAAATGAGTGACCTTTGACTTCTGACCCTCTATCCCGTCCGTCATAAAGCTCTTGCTTCGGTATTTTTTCTTGTATTTTGGCTGCGGCCCCGGCGTCCACTTCTGATTATCCCTCATCAGCGTAATGCGGACAGAATCGCTCTGATTGTCCCCTGCCCTGGATTTATAATGATGTCATCACTGCCGGTACATTCTGGACACATGCACTTCAAATTAAAGGGGTCCCAAACCTGCAGTCCCATGTAAAGGTACAGAGAGGAGGTTGGCATGAAGCTCTCCCTTTTATAAAGAGTTTCTGCAGCAGCTGTGGTGTGTTTTATAGGCTGTGCCAGCTGCGGTGGTGACTAATATACTCTTATAATTTACATGGGGGGGGGGCATTATCACATATACGGGGAGCGGTCTTATTAGGGTTCCTGTAGACAGACTTTGATATGCAGAGAGCGAGGCGCCGACATCTTCATCAGTGAATCATGCTGTAATTGACTTGGTCACATCCCTTCTGATTAAATGTTCAAGATCTCTGCTTGCTTGCTTAAATTGTTTGTCCGGTCTTGCGTCAATTAAACAAAATCCTTGTATAATGAAAAGTTCTGCAACTTTCTAATATAGTTTGTGTGGCAATTCCTTACCATTTCCAAGATCTCTGCTTGCTGACAGTGAACAGAAACATTTTTCCTAACCAGAGGCTGAAAACCTGTCCTGACCTAATACAACTCATGGCTAAGTCTTTGTTACAGTTGTATCCAGTTTAGTCTGCACTCCAAACAAATAAATTTTACCTGCACTGATACATTGTAGCAAACCATCAGCACGAGAGAGAGATTTGTGCTGCTGCTGTTAATCTCGCTGGGGCTGGGCTGTTTTGGGAGGATTTTTTTTCCCCCCTTTAGGCCTCAGGACTCCTTTGTAAAATCCCCGGACCCTGATTTAAGCCTCGTTCATTAGAAGTGGGAGATTTACACTGGGACTTAAGCCGTGAGAGTGAATGAATCTCAGATCGAGAGTTTTAATTCATTGACCCCGTACACAAAATCCATCTGGACAGACTCCGGGTTATATAATTCCATATTTATTTTCCAGTATACTTTCTGAATTGATATTTCACGGTTTTCAAGATCTCTGCTTGCTGTCATTCAATATAAATCCCCATTGTTTACTTCTAGTGGATATAAATCTGTGATGGACACACAGATGCACGGCTCGTTACATGGTCATGTGATGGACACACAGGTGCATGGCTCGTTACATGGTCATGTGATGGACACAGTTGTACGGCTCGTTACATGGTCATGTGATGGACACACAGGTGCACGGCTCGTTACATGGTCATGTGATGGACACACAGGTGCACGGCTCGTTAAATGGTCATGTGATGGACACACAGGTGCATGGCTCGCGGCTCGTTACATGGTCATGTGATGGACACACAGGTGCACGGCTCGTTACATGGTCATGTGATGGACACAGTTGTACGGCTCGTTACATGGTCATGTGATGGACACACAGGTGCACGGCTCGTTACATGGTCATGTGATGGACACACAGGTGCACGGCTCGTTACATGGTCATGTGATGGACACACAGGTGCATGGCTCGCGGCTCGTTACATGGTCATGTGATGGACACACAGGTGCACGGCTCGTTACATGGTCATGTGATGGACACAGGTGCACGGCTCGTTACATGGTCATGTGATGGACACACAGGTGCACGGCTCGTTACAGTGCAGTTATCAAAGCTGTGTCTTGTAACAAGCCAGAGGAGCAGACGAAAACTTAACCTGAGGGCTAGGGGTTGAAAAAAAAAGGATCAGGGTCAAATACGGGTCTAAGTTTAGTATCCATGTCCTTAGGGCACCATTAGGGATTCTGCTAAAAAAAAAGTATACCGCACAATATTCGTTTCTTTAACATGGGACCCTTTAGGGGACAAATGCGACTATTTTCCTTCCGTCACAATTATACGTTAAACGTGTACTTCAGGGAGCTTCCCCAGGGTCGTAGTTCCGGGAAGAGCAGCAGTTAATGCTCGGCCAGACTGCTTCCGATGCTCTAGCCGGGGACTCCGGCATTGAAGCGCTCCTGACATCACTGTCCATATATGGGGTTCGGGTAACGTATAACACTCTAAGATATGTCTGACTATAGAAGTGGGATAGGTTGCGGCCTTCCTTCGGAGGTATACATCGGGGGTTCCTCAAGCTGCTTCAAATTGATGAGTGACACTGGATCGAGAGGAGGGGGTTAACAATAATCTCATGTCATTTGGTAGCGAAGGGGAGCATCTTTGGTGTTACAAACCTGTCACTTACTAATTATCTCTATTATTGATTGCCACTGTTGACACGGAGGGAGCTACAGGGGAGCTGAGGTTGCGGTTGCTCCCAGGCCTTGAAGTGGCTCTCATGGGTAACATAGGACATTGGTTGTTATTCCTAGAACATAGACCTATAGACTGAGGTGCTATCTACATTACTGTCGCTTGCTTACTATCTCTATTATTGATTCTCAACCTTGTCCCATCGCGATATATAAATCGAGTTTCTCTATAAAGATAGCATGTATCATTTATTAAAACAAAACATAGTGTCATTTCGAACGTGTTGCTTTCCATAGATCTATGATACTACATTACTGTCACTTGCTAATTATCTCTTAATAATTGTCAACCTGGTCACGTCGGCTTATATAAATCAAGTTATTCCATGGAGATCGCATGCGTTACTTTGTAAAATAAAGCCTACTGTGTTATGTCAGTGCAGGCTGTCACTTCTGGAGAACCGAGCATAAATATGATACTACATTAGTGTCACTTGCTAATTATCTCTATTATTGATGGCCATTTCTGATGTGTATACATGCAGTTTATTAATGAAAATAGCATGTATTATTCAGTAAGTCAGTCATACAGGTTGTGATCCCTGACATGTGGTATAGAGGTGGAATCTACTAAGTGACATTACTGTCACTTGCTAATTATCTCTATTAACGATTGACCAACTTAGAGCCCTCTGATCATAAAGATAACACGTGTCCTTTAGTCAAACAAGGCATGGTGTGTTACATAGGACATGAATTGTCATTTCTGGAACATAAAACTATGGTATTGGGGTGTTTTAGGAATACATTACTGTCGCTTGCTTATTATCTTTATTATTGCTTGTCAACCTTGTCGCACTGACTTCTATAAATCAAGTTTGTATATGAATATAGCATGCATCATTTAGTTAAACAAAGCATTACTGTGTCAGGCTGTAATTCTGGAGCGCAGAGCATAGAAATATGATGGTACAGTACTGTCACTTGCTTATTATCTCTATAAATGATTGTCAACCCTGAGCCCCCTAATTCTAAAGATATCAAATGTAATTTGTTCAAACAAAACATAGTGTGTTATGTGTTACATAGGACATGGATTGTCCTTTCTAGAACATAAACCTATGGTATTGGGGGTATTTTAGGAATACATTACTGTCACTTGCTAATTATCTTTATTATAAATTGCCATTGCTGATTTATAAACATCTCATTTCTCTATGAATATATAGACTAAACCAACCTAGGTTGTCATCTCTAACTTGTGATACTGAAGTGGTATCTAGGAAGGGACATTACTGTCACTTGCTTATTATCTTTATTAATGATTGTCAACCCTGAGCCCCCTGATTATAAAGATATCATGCATTCTTTATTTGAACATAGAACATGGATTGTAATTTCTAGAATATAAACCTATGGTATTGGGGGTATTTTAGGAATACATTACTGTCACTTGCTAATTATCATTTATCGATTCCTGTTGCTGATTATATAGATCTTATTTCTGTATGAATACATAGACTAAACCAAATTTACATGTTGTCATCTCTAACTTGTGATACTGAGATGTGATCTAGGAAGAGACATTACTGTCACTTGCTTATTATCATGGATTGTCATTACTAGAACATAAGCCTATGGTATTGGGCGTATCTTGGAAATGACATTACTGTAACTTGCTAATTATTTTTATTATCGATTGCTGATTTTATATAGCTATTATTTCTCTATGAATATATTCAAACACGAGGATTGTACTCGGACAATCCAAAAAGGATCTACTCCCACTAACTGTGCAAATATTCCTATATTTTACAGGAGAATTGATTATCAATCTTTATTTATATACATTAAAATAATTATAACTAAACCCTATCAAGGACATACAAAAGTGAACTAAAAATTAATCCATGGACTCCCTTATTTTTTAAAATATGAATATTATATTTTGAATCTGCTATTCAGCAAATACGATTTATAGGGGAGAGAGGAGAAAGTGTTCACTTATGTTTGTTTGTGGAATTAGTTAGTACTCCAGTTGGGAGGAATAACAGTCCATTTCAATGACGAGAGGCAGTCACTGTATAACAACCTCTTTGAGGCATTCTTCTAAACCTTCCACTGCTCACTCAGGCTAAAAATGATCACATTCAGCAGACTAGCTAGAGTGTCTAAAGTGCTGGAGGCATTCCTCCTAAATTTATAAACATTGGAGACCTCTCCTACGGTATGTTACACACTCAGTGTTAGAGGCATTCCTCTCAGAATCAGCAAACACAAGAAGGCATTCCACCTATGGTATACTATACCCTCCGTGTTAGGGGCATTCCTCCTATGGTATACTATACCCTCCGTGTTAGGGGCATTCCTCCTATGGTATATTATACACTCAGTGTTAGGGGCATTCCTCCTATGGTATATTACACACTCAGTGTTAGGGGCATTCCTCCTATGGTATATTATACACTCATTGTTGGGGGCATTCCTCCTATGGTATATTATACACAGTGTTAGGGGCATTCCTCCTATGGTATACTATACACTCAGTGTTGGGGGCATTCCTCCTATGGTATATTACACACTCAGTGTTAGAGGCATTCCTCCTATGGTATATTATACACACAGTGTTAGGGGCATTCCTCCTATGGTATATTATACACTCAGTGTTAGGGGCATTCCTCCTATGGTATATTATACACTGTGTTAGGGGCATTCCTCCTATGGTATATTATACACTCAGTGTTAGGGGCATTCCTCCTATGGTATACTATACACTCAGTGTTAGGGGCATTCCTCCTATGGTATATTATACATTCAGTGTTAGGGGCATTCCTCCTATGGTATATTATACACTCAGTGTTAGGGGCATTCCTCCTATGGTATACTATACACTCAGTGTTAGGGGCATTCCTCCTATGGTATATTATACACTCAGTGTTAGAGGCATTCCTCCTATGGTATATTATACACTCAGTGTTAGGGGCATTCCTCCTATGGTATATTATACACTCCGTGTTAGGGGCATTCCTCCTATGGTATATTATACACTCAGTGTTAGGGGCATTCCTCCTATGGTATACTATACACTCAGTGTTAGGGGCATTCCTCCTATGGTATATTATACATTCAGTGTTAGAGGCATTCCTCCTATGGTATATTATACACTCCGTGTTAGGGGCATTCCTCCTATGGTATATTATACACTCAGTGTTAGGGGCATTCCTCCTATGGTATACTATACACTCAGTGTTAGGGGCATTCCTCCTATGGTATATTATACATTCAGTGTTAGGGGCATTCCTCCTATGGTATATTATACACTCAGTGTTAGGGGCATTCCTCCTATGGTATATTATACACTCAGTGTTAGAGGCATTCCTCCTATGGTATACTATACCCTCCGTGTTAGGGGCATTCCTCCTATGGTATATTATACACAGTGTTAGGGGCATTCCTCCTATGGTATATTATACACTCAGTGTTAGGGGCATTCCTCCTATGGTATACTATACACTCAGTGTTAGGGACATTCCTCCTATGGTATATTATACACTCAGTGTTAGGGGCATTCCTCCTATGGTATATTATACATTCAGTGTTAGGGGCATTCCTCCTATGGTATACTATACACTCAGTGTTAGGGACATTCCTCCTATGGTATATTATACATTCAGTGTTAGGGGCATTCCTCCTATGGTATATTATACATTCAGTGTTAGGGGCATTCCTCCTATGGTATACTATACACTCAGTGTTAGGGGCATTCCTCCTATGGTATATTATACACAGTGTTAGGGGCATTCCTCCTATGGTATATTATACACCGTGTTAGAGGCATTCCTCCTATGGTATACTATACACTCAGTGTTAGGGGCATTCCTCCTATGGTATATTATACACTCAGTGTTAGGGGCATTCCTCCTATGGTATATTATACACTCAGTGTTAGGGGCATTCCTCCTATGGTATATTATACACTCAGTGTTAGGGGCATTCCTCCTATGGTATATTATACATTCAGTGTTAGGGGCATTCCTCCTATGGTATACTATACACTCAGTGTTAGGGGCATTCCTCCTATGGTATATTATACATTCAGTGTTAGGGGCATTCCTCCTATGGTATACTATACACTCAGTGTTAGAGGCATTCCTCCTATGGTATATTATACACTCAGTGTTAGGGGCATTCCTCCTATGGTATATTATACACTCAGTGTTAGGGGCATTCCTCCTATGGTATACTATACACTCAGTGTTAGAGGCATTCCTCCTATGGTATATTATACACTCAGTGTTAGGGACATTCCTCCTATGGTATACTATACACTCAGTGTTAGGGGCATTCCTCCTATGGTATATTATACATTCAGTGTTAGGGGCATTCCTCCTATGGTATATTATACACTGTGTTAGGGGCATTCCTCCTATGGTATATTATACACTCAGTGTTAGGGGCATTCCTCCTATGGTATATTATACACTCAGTGTTAGGGGCATTCCTCCTATGGTATATTATACACTGTGTTGGAGGCATTCCTCCTATGGTATATTATACACTCAGTGTTGGGGGCATTCCTCCTATGGTATATTATACACTGTGTTGGAGGCATTCCTCCTATGGTATACTATACACTGTGTTGGAGTCATTCCTCCTATGGTATATTATACACTCAGTGTTAGGGGCATTCCTCCTATGGTATATTATACACTCAGTGTTAGGGGCATTCCTCCTATGGTATATTATACATTCAGTGTTAGGGGCATTCCTCCTATGGTATATTATACACTCAGTGTTAGGGGCATTCCTCCTATGGTATATTATACACTCAGTGTTAGGGGCATTCCTCCTATGGTATATTATACACTCAGTGTTAGGGGCATTCCTCCTATGGTATATTATACACTCAGTGTTAGGGGCATTCCTCCTATGGTATATTATACACTCATTGTTGGGGGCATTCCTCCTATGGTATATTATACACAGTGTTAGGGGCATTCCTCCTATGGTATATTATACACCGTGTTAGGGGCATTCCTCCTATGGTATACTATACACTCAGTGTTAGGGGCATTCCTCCTATGGTATATTATACACTCAGTGTTAGGGGCATTCCTCCTATGGTATATTATACACCGTGTTAGGGGCATTCCTCCTATGGTATATTATACACAGTGTTAGGGGCATTCCTCCTATGGTATATTATACACAGTGTTAGGGGCATTCCTCCTATGGTATATTATACACTCAGTGTTAGGGGCATTCCTCCTATGGTATATTATACACTCATTGTTGGGGGCATTCCTCCTATGGTATATTATACACAGTGTTAGGGGCATTCCTCCTATGGTATATTATACACCGTGTTAGAGGCATTCCTCCTATGGTATACTATACACTCAGTGTTGGGGGCATTCCTCCTATGGTATATTACACACTCAGTGTTAGAGGCATTCCTCCTATGGTATATTATACACTCAGTGTTAGGGGCATTCCTCCTATGGTATATTATACACTCAGTGTTAGGGGCATTCCTCCTATGGTATATTATACACTCAGTGTTAGGGGCATTCCTCCTATGGTATACTATACACTGTCTCAGTCGTGCAAGGGTTCCGTCATTTTGACGGAATCAATATCGTAGTCGACTGTGCTATTCATTCCGGCAAAACCAATGGAACCCTTGCACAACGGAGACAAATGGAAACCATTGGCACCGGATCCAGTGAAATCAATGGTGATGGAAACAGACACCTTTTGGTTTCCGTTTCGGTCAGTCACGGTCCCGTTCCGACAGAAAGCTCCAACAGAATGTCGGAACGGGACCCTGGCGCAGATGTGAACGTAGCCCTAATGTGACCTCTTTTTTTGTTCTGAATGAAACATATGTAGATTGTGCTGTCTGCAATGGTAAGAGATTACAGCTGTCATTACGAGATAGCAGCTTCTGATGGATTAGACCGTAAAGAAGATTAATTTAGAGTGATTTACTTTGATTTGTGAGATTATCGACCGACACCGGAGTTTTAATCCATGTGCTCTGTTTAAACATCCCTCTGCTTTTGATTTTCCTGGACATTTTGCGGCTGATTTACCAGACTGCTTTAATATTACTGACTCATAGGCCAGGGATTGTTAATGAACACTACAGTCAGCCACTACCCAGCCTGAAATGGCTGATAACAGAACACAATAGATTGCATTCAACGGCACAGCAAATGGAGAGAAGATGGATTGCAGGGTTAGTATTGCTTTTAAAACCCATAGGCACCTGGATTATAATATAATAACCAACTAGACACCAGGGATATCATTGACCATAAAACACGAGTATAGTTTTATTACCCACTAAATACCAGGGATATTATTCATGATCATTTTAGGCACCATAAGAATTATTATCCCACTGCTTGCCAGGGATATTTATTAATCCACAATGCACCAAACCTATAAGTAAACCATTAGACTACTAGGAATTTTGTTCAACTACTAGACTACTAGGGATATTATTCACCCACTAGACCACCAGGGATATTATTCAACCACTAGACCACCAGGGATATTATTCAACCACTAGACCACCAGGGATATTATTCAACCACTAGACCAACCAGGGATATTATTCAACCACTAGACCACCAGGGATATTATTCAACCACTAGACCACCAGGGATATTATTCAACTACTAGACCACCAGGGATCTTATTCAACCACTGGACCACCAGGGATATTATTCAACCACTAGACCACCCAAGTCATTCAACCACTAGACCACCAGGGATATTATTCCACTACTAGACTACTAGGGATATTATTCAACCACTAGACCACCAGGGATATTATTCAACCACTAGACCACCCAAGTCATTCAACCACTAGACCACCAGGCATATTATTCAATCACTGGACCACCAGGGATATTATTCAACCACTAGACCACCCAAGTCATTCAACCACTAGACCACCAGGCATATTATTCAATCACTAGACCACCAGGGATATTATTCAATCACTGGACCACCAGGGATATTATTCAACCACTAGACCACCCAAGTCATTCAACCACTAGACCACCAGGGATATTATTCAACCACTAGACCACCAGGGATATTATTCAACCACTAGACCACCAGGGATATTATTCAACCACTAGGCCACCAGTGATATTAGTCAACCACTAGGCCACCAGTGATATTAGTCAACCACTAGGCCACCAGTGATATTAGTCAACCACTAGGCCACCAGGGATATTATTCAACCACTAGGCCACCAGGGATATTATTCAACCACTAGACTACCAGGGATATTTTTCAACCACTATACCACCAGGGATGGTGACATGGACCATGGAAAGGGCAGGGCATTACAACACCGGGTCACCAGGGACTGTGCCTTGTACCGTTAGGGTCAACGCACATGATGCGTATTACTTAAAACCGCAGCGTAATACAGTACCAGCATAGTCAATGAGATTCCAGGAAATCTCATGTACACAGTGCAGTATTTTTATGCACGTAAATTTACCTTCAGTGCGGATTTGAGTTTCGAACTGTATATGCCTAGTGCTGAGGAAAATCAAACCAAAATCCGCAGCATGATATCACGCCGAAAAACCAATCAATCAAAATTTACCTGCGAATTTCCTGTGCATTGCTGCGATTTTGTTGCTTATTTTCCGCAACAAAATACGGAACGTGTGCATGTAGCCTTCGGGTAAGCTCACGCATAGTGTAAATACTGCGGTTTTTCCGCAACGGATTTAGTTACAGAAAATCCGCAGTATAATACAGTACCAGATAACACATTTCATCCCCACGCTGCGTAAATGATGAGCGGAAGAAAACGCTCCGAATTTGACCTGCGGTGCGTTTTCTTTAGTACGCAGCATGACTATTATATTTGCGTAATCACTGCTTTTCTGTGGCGGGAAAGTGAATCCGCCGCAAAAAAATGCAACTCAGGAAAAAAATATTATACAGGACGTCAGAGGGACGCATGGCCTTGGTAAGTATCCATTTTGTTTTTTCTGTGCGGTTTTTCATCCGTAATTCCCTGCGGCACACAGGACGGATACGTTGTTTGTTTTTACGCAGCATATCTGCCCTGTGTGAACGTACCCCAAGACTTACATAACAGGGCACCAAATTGGCTCGTGGTCTGTGGTGACAGTGACTAAGTAGTCACTTCATCACACCCCAGTAAGGGCCGTAATTACGGGCCCATAGACTTCTATTGGCCACGGGTACCTTCCTGTTTGCTTGCGGGAAGGTGCCGGGGCCGTTGAAAAATATAGAACATGTCCTATTTCAGGCCGTAATTACGGCACGGGCAGGCCCATAGAAGTCTATGGCGCTCCCGTAATTACGAGTGGCTACATGTGTGCACCCGTAATTACGGGAGCGTTGCTACGCATGGTACTCACTGTCCAGCGGTAGTCACTGTCCAGGGTGCTGAAAGAGTTAAACGATCAGTGCTGGATAGAGAGAAGGGGCTGCACTGATCGGCAGTAACTCTTTCAGCACCCTGGACAGTGAGTACCATGCGCGGCGCTCACAAAATAGATTTCTAATGTTCCCTTCAAAAAAGTTCATACTTACCCAGAACTCCCTGCTTCTTCCTCTAGTTCGGCCTCCTGGGATAACGTTTCATCCCGTGTGACCGCTGTAGCAAATCACAGGCTGCAGCGGTCACATGGACTGCCACGTCATCCAGGGAGGTCGGACTGGATGTCAAAAGAGGGACGCGCCACCAAGACAACGGCCGGGGTACGTATGAACTTTTTCTTTCAATCGCTGCGTTCCGCTGCGGAAACTCTGCCCGAAAGGGCTGCCCCTTCTCTCTATCCAGCACTGATAGAGAGAAGAGGCTGCCGATCAGAGCTGTATAGAGAGAAGGGGCTGCCGATTAGTGCAGTGCAATATCTCTCTCTACGGGTCCGTAAATACAGGTGGAATACGGGTGACAAATGACCCGTATTTACGCCAGTACTTACGGGAGGGAAAAAATATGGTCGTGTGCACGGGGCCTTAGGGTATGTTCACACTGCGTTTTTTTGTAAGGCAGAAAAAAAAATGTGCCTCAAAATTCCTTGAGTCAGATTTTGAATTGACAGTTTGACGCTTTTTTTTTTTCTCTCGGTTTTTTACCCACATTTTTTTTTTTTTTTAAGCCGTTGAAGCGAATGCAAAACCTGCAGGTTTTTTCTGCCTCCTATTAATTTTAATGGGAGGTCAGAGGCGGAAACCATCATCCCCCCCCCACTCACAGTAAAATGACCATCAGCCCCCCCACTCACAGTAATGACCATCAGCCCCCCACTCACAGTAATGACCATCAGCCCCCCACTCACAGTAAAATGACCATCAGCCCCCCACTCACAGTAAAATGACCATCAGCCCCCCCACTCACAGTAATGACCATCAGCCCCCCACTCACAGTAATGACCATCAGCCCCCCACTCACAGTAAAATGACCATCAGCCCCCCACTCACAGTAAAATGACCATCCGCCCCCCACTCACAGTAAAATGACCATCAGCCCCCCACTCACAGTAATGACCATCAGCCCCCCACTCACAGTAATGACCATCAGCCCCCCACTCACAGTAATGACCATCAGCCCCCCACTCACAGTAATGACCATCAGCCCCCCACTCACAGTAAAATGACCATCAGCCCCCCCACTCACAGTAAAATGACCATCAGCCCCCCAC
Source organism: Rhinoderma darwinii (assembly GCF_050947455.1). Classification (NCBI taxonomy): domain Eukaryota; kingdom Metazoa; phylum Chordata; class Amphibia; order Anura; family Rhinodermatidae; genus Rhinoderma; species Rhinoderma darwinii. Next base: position 13,348,019 of record NC_134690.1, on the reverse strand, counting down.
TCACAGTAAAATGACCATCAGCCCCCCACTCACAGTAAAATGACCATCAGCCCCCCACTCACAGTAAAATGACCATCAGCCCCCCCACTCACAGTAATGACCATCAGCCCCCCACTCACAGTAAAATGACCATCAGCCCCCCACTCACAGTAAAATGACCATCAGCCCCCCACTCACAGTAAAATGACCATCAGCCCCCCACTCACAGTAAAATATTCATCAGCCCCCCACTCACAGTAAAATGACCATCAGCCCCCACTCACAGTAAAATATTCATCAGCCCCCCACTCACAGTAAAATGACCATCAGCCCCCACTCACAGTAAAATGACCATCAGCCCCCACTCACAGTAAAATATTCATCAGCCCCCCACTCACAGTAAAATGACCATCAGCCCCCACTCACAGTAAAATGACCATCAGCCCCCCACTCACAGTAAAATGACCATCAGCCCCCCACTCACAGTAATGACCATCAGCCCCCCACTCACAGTAAAATGACCATCAGCCCCCCACTCACAGTAAAATGACCATCAGCCCCCCACTCACAGTAAAATGACCATCAGCCCCCCACTCACAGTAATGACCATCAGCCCCCCACTCACAGTAATGACCATCAGCCCCCCACTCACAGTAATGACCATCAGCCCCCCACTCACAGTAATGACCATCAGCCCCCCACTCACAGTAAAATGACCATCAGCCCCCCACTCACAGTAAAATGACCATCAGCCCCCCCACTCACAGTAAAATGACCATCAGCCCCCCCACTCACAGTAAAATGACCATCAGCCCCCCACTCACAGTAAAATGACCGTCAGCCCCCCACTCACAGTAAAATGACCATCAGCCCCCCACTCACAGTAAAATGACCATCAGCCCCCCACTCACAGTAAAATGACCATCAGCCCCCCACTCACAGTAAAATGACCATCAGCCCCCCACTCACAGTAAAATGACCATCAGCCCCCCACTCACAGTAAAATGACCATCAGCCCCCCACTCACAGTAAAATGACCATCAGCCCCCCACTCACAGTAAAATGACCATCAGCCCCCCACTCACAGTAATGACCATCAGCCCCCCACTCACAGTAATGACCATCAGCCCCCCACTCACAGTAATGACCATCAGCCCCCCACTCACAGTAAAATGACCATCAGCCCCCCCACTCACAGTAAAATGACCATCAGCCCCCCACTCACAGTAAAATTACCATCAGCTCCCCAGTAAAGTCACCATGAGCCTCAGACCCCCCGTAAAGTCACCGCCAGCCCCCTCCAGTAAAGTCACCGCCAGCCCCCTCCAGTAAAGAGATTATCAGCCCCCTCCAGTAAATTGACCATCAGCCCCCTCCAGTAAATTGACCATCAGCCCCCTCCAGTAAATTGACCATCAGCCCCCCCCCCCCAGTAAAGTCACCATCACAGACAGAAAGTGTGCTTACTCCTGGGGAAGGAATAAATAAGGAGGTATAAGAGGAGAGAACTACAATTCCCAGCACGTCCAGGAAGTTATTATATAACCCCTGACGTTCATATATGGACAGTGGCATCAGGGGCTCCTCCTGGAGGGAACCCCCCGGCCACAGCTACAGTGGCACTATCTGCAGGGGGGAGGGTGTCACTCCGCTCCTGCTCTCATCTAGCTTCCCGCCGGGTGCTGCCGGAAGGTTCATCCGTATACGGCGCCGGACAACTGATGTCCCCTGTGCCAGGACAGATCCCATAGAAATCTATGGGATCCGTTCTAGAATCCTTTTCCCCTTCTCTGTTGTGCAACACGCCGGAGGGAAACTGACAGGCGCAACGGACATATGTGAACGGCCCCTAAGAAGTCGGAAATGTACACGCTTTTTTGTGCAAAAATTTGGAACTTTTTTTTTACTTTGAGGCCGCACCTGGCACTTTTACAAATAGTGGGCGCGTGGCTTAGCAAGAGAAGCCAATGCTGCCCGACAAATTTACTATAATTTACGCCAGAAAGTAGCATAAATTATACCGGAAATCTGCAGTCTTAGGCCCTAATGAACATGACCGTGCCCGTAATCACGGTACGTGTTTATGGGCACAAACTGCCGCGGACAGTCATCCGCATTTGCGGGCTGTGTTCCCATTATAAAGTATAGGAACACGATCTGTAAAATCAAAAAATTGGACATGTCCTATTTTTTATGGAAGCTTTCTACGACCCGAACACCTTCCCGTAAATATATACAAGAAGGTGTACATGGGCCATAGAAATGAATGGAACCGTATTTTGATCCGCAACTACAGTCCGTAATTGGGGACCAAAATAACGGTCGTGTACCTGAGTACATCTAGGTCAATGTTGAGAAATTTGTCGAGCTTTTCATCTTTACTACTTCCCCACGGCCACAGTGGGAACACACTTTCTGTGCAATGTCTTGAGAAAAGGCCTTGTTCACACGGGGTGTATTCGACTAGTTTTTGACGCGTTTTGCACGCAGAAAAACACGACAAACGCGTCAAAAATGCCGGTATTTGAAAAAGCGCTTTACAAAAACGTCGTCTTTTTTTTTTAGCGCCGTGTGAACAAGGCCTATGACCTGAGCGCAAAGTTTACATACAGTTGCCCTTCGTTCAGCGCGCACCGTAGGGAGGGAACATGTAATGGGATTAAAAGAAACCCCACTGTAAAACTTCTTTAAGAATGTAAAGACCCCCGGCTGGGCCCAAACCCGCTCCGCAGTGAGAACGCGCACACTTATACTGCTCTATATACATTTATAAAACATGGGGCTATTATTTAATGGATGACAGGTGGAACATGAATGGCTTTGCTGGAAGGTCTCCAAGATAATAGTCTGGTAGAATTGCTGCTCATGTCCTGGCATTGATCCAGGTAATGCACTCGTATGATTGTACGCGCGCTCCCCCGTCCACGTTGTGTCTGCTGCGGGCGCTAGCTATATGAAAATAATATATTTCCTAGCTCCGGGATGTTTATAGCTCGTAGATGGTCACCGGGGTGTATAATCTGCAAATTAATTCCGTTTTATTTCTATGTAGCGCGTCTGACAAAGGGTTAACATGTTGCTATTGAGCTGCTGCCACCGCTGTGATGTAATGAGCGAGCCCGGCTGTGCCCGCTGAGCACAAACCCCAAAGGGTCCAAACACATTAGTCATAAAGAGCTGCCGCGCAGGCCACCAGACACTCACAGGCAGCTCTGTAATACAACTGGAGTAGGTTGCTGTGACTTGTAGTACTACAGCGGCTAGGAATACATGTGTTATAGATCATACTTCCCAACTAAGGAGACGGGACATCAGGGAGATTCCAAAAGAGAAGTACAGATAGCGCTATGTGTAAAAAGTTCGCCCCTAACAGCACACCCCAAAAGAAATACAGACCCCAGACCAGACGCCAAACTTTACAGATCCCAGTCCATACTCCCTAAAAATACAGCCCCCTCCGTTTATAGACCCCAGACCCATAGCTGCCAACAGTCCCGAATTAGCCGGGACTGTCCTGAGTTTACAGAGACAATCCCGGTAAATTCCTGTCACAGACCATGTCCCGGCAACTGCCATATTCAATTGTATCTGCGCCCTCAGAACGCAGAAAGCATTGAATACTATGGCAGAGTAGGGAGCCTGCTCCCTGCTCTAACATTCAGTAGGCTAGAGGCCACATTAGGCCTGCATCCTATAAGATGCAGGGACAGGATCCCTTCATATGCCCACGCGATAACGTCACTGGATGACGCCGGCCTATGCAAGTATCCCGTCTCAACGCTTCATAAGCTGCAGGACTGAGAGGGCTGTGGAGCTCTGTTCGTCGTGGGAACAGGGCTTTACGTTTTTTTATTTGTTTGGGTGGTACCTGGGCACTATATATACAGGGGGGAGTGTGGCACTATCTATAGAGGGGGAGTGTGTGGCACTATATACAAAGGGGGGGTGTGTGGCACGATCTACAAGGGGGGGTGTGTGGCACGATCTACAAGGGGGGGTGTGTGGCACGATCTACAAGGGGGGGTGTGTGGCACGATCTACAAGGGGGGATGTGTGTGGCACGATCCACAAGGGGGTGTGTGGCACGATCTACAAGGGGGGATGTGTGTAGCACTATCTACAAGAGGGAGGTGTATGGCACTATCTACAAGGGTGTGTGTGGCACAATCTACAAGAGGGAGGTGTGTGGCACTGTCTACAAGGGGTCTGTTTGTAGCAGTATCTACATGGGTCTGTGTGTGGCGTTATCTACAGAGAGCAATGTGGCACTATCTAAAAAGGGTGTGTGTGGCATTATTTATAGGGGGCACTGTGGCATTATGGAAGCGGTGTGGCAATATCTACAGGGAGCAGTGTGTGGCATTATGGAAGCAGCGTGTGGCACTATCTACGGGGAGCAGCGTGTGGCACTATCTACGGGGAGCAGCGTGTGGCACTATCTACGGGGAGCAGCGTGTGGCACTATCTACGGGGAGCAGCGTGTGGCACTATCTACGGGGAGCAGCGTGTGGCACTATCTACGGGGAGCAGCGTGTGGCACTATCTACGGGGAGCAGCGTGTGGCACTATCTACGGGGAGCAGCGTGTGGCACTATCTACGGGGAGCAGCGTGTGGCACTGTCTACGGGGAGCAGCGTGTGGCACTGTCTACGGGGAGCAGCGTGTGGCACTGTCTACGGGGAGCAGCGTGTGGCACTGTCTACGGGGAGCAGCGTGTGGCACTGTCTACGGGGAGCAGCGTGTGGCACTGTCTACGGGGAGCAGCGTGTGGCACTGTCTACGGGGAGCAGCGTGTGGCACTGTCTACGGGGAGCAGCGTGTGGCACGGTCTACGGGGAGCAGCGTGTGGCACGGTCTACGGGGAGCAGCGTGTGGCACGGTCTACGGGGAGCAGCGTGTGGCACGGTCTACGGGGAGCAGCGTCTAAAACTCACTGACTGTCTGCATGCCCCCATAGTCTAATATAGGTGCGTACGACACTCGTGAAAAGCGCACCCTAAGGGTATGTTCACACGCAGGGTCAAAAACGTCACAAAATACGGAGCTGTTTTCAAGAGTTTTTTTTCACGCAACGCGTGTCCGTTTTTGTTCACCACGCATCCCATTGAATTCAATGGGTGCGTGAAAAAAACGGACAGCACACGGACAAACACTACCTTCGGTTTTTTTTTGCTGATGTAAAAAAACGCATGACACAGCATGTAAAAAAAAGGCAGACGTGCACCGTACACGGATGCCACACGGAGCTGCAACGCAAGAAAAATGCGGCGTTTTTTTTTATGCACGCAAAACGGACGGGGAGAGGTGAGACGGGGAGAGGTGAGTATCTGAGGTTCCCAGGAATCCTGGAGATCTCCCCCTATTCCAGGAGTTGGCAGGTATGTTATATACACCTCGTATAGACCAAATAATACAATGCAAAAGTATTCAGGCCCCATAACTGTTTTGTTTTTTATATATGCCCATAGCAACCAATCACAGAGCAGCTTTCATTATTCCAGAACAGTGAAAGAAATGAAAGCTGAGCTCTGATTGGTTGCTATGGGCAGCAAGGCCAGTTTCTATGTCACATAGGTTTGGTAAATAAGGCCCACTGATTCATCTAAAGCTGCGTCCTCATGTCGTGGTTTTGTTGCAGTTTTCTGTGATTTTTTTTTTTTGCCTCGGTTTTGCGACATTCTCAGTAAAACTGACAAAACCTCAACATGTAAATACGGCCCAAGAATAAGGCCACACGTAGCGTTTACGGTTTGGCCAAAGCGTGAACTGCTGTTTTACCTGCAAAAAATTTGCGGACATAAACAGGTATTCCGAAACCGCACCAGCTCTCTAGTAAAAATGCTTCCTTAGGCTATGTTCACACGGGGTCTTTTGCCGAGTTTTTGGACGCGGAAACTGCGTCGCAAAACTCGGCAGAAACGGCCCGAGAACGCCTCCCATTGATTTCAATGGGAGGCGTCGGCGTCTTTTTCCCGCGAGCAGTAAAACTGCCTCGCGGGAAAAAGAAGCGACATGCCCTATCTTCGGGCGCTTCCGCCTCCGACCTCCCATTGACTTCAATGGGAGGCAGGAGAAAGCGTATATCTCGCTGTTTTATGCCCGCGGCGCTCAATGGCCGCGGGCGAAAAACGGCGCGATAATTGCTGTTCACACGGAGTATTTTGGGAGAGGAATATCTGCCTCAAAATTCCGTTTGGAACTTTGAGGCAGATATTCCTCCCCCAAAATACTCCGTGTGAACATAGCCTTAGGGGATGTTCACACGCTGAGCCAAAAACTTCTGAAAATACGGAGCTGTTTTCAAGGGAAAACACCTGATTTTCAGACGTTTTTTGAGCAACTCACGCTTTTCGCTGCGTTTTTCGCGCCGTTTTTTGAGCTGTTTTCATTGGAGTCTATGAGAAAACGGCTCCAAAAACGTCCCAAGAAGTGTCCTGCACTTCTTTTGACGAGGCTGTATTTTTACGCGTCGTCGTTTGACAGCTGTCAAACGACAACGCGTAAATGACAGGTCGTCTGCACAGTACGTCGGCAAACCCATTCAAATAAATGGGCAGATGTTTGCCGACGTATTGGAGCCGTATTTTCAGGCGTAAATCGAGGCATAATACGCCTCGTTTACGCCTGAAAATAGGTCGTGTGAACCCAGCCTTACACCGCTATACATACAGCGTCCGATGGAACTTGCCAAAAATGTTTCTGTCAGTTTCATACAAAAAACCTGCGTATACGAAATAAGGGCCAATACACTTGTATGATTGTACGGAGCTGTAAGGGTATGTTCACACGGGCTATTTTCGGCCGTTTTTCGGGCCGAAAAGTGGCTGAGAAGTCGTAAGCAGAACGCCTCCAAAAATCTGCTCATTGATTGCAATGGGGAAAAACGGTGTTCTGTTCCGACGGGCCGTAAAAAAGAAGTGCATGTCACTTCTTGGGCCGTTTTTGGAGCCGTTTTTCGAGCCGTTTTTCATAGACTCTATAGAAAACTGCTCCAAAAAACGGCCGTAAAAAACGCCACGAAAAACGCGAGTGGCTTAAAAAACGTCTGAAAATCAGGAGCTGTTTTCCCTTGAAAACGGCTCCTGATTATCAGACGTTTTTTAAGCCACTCGCGATTTTCGCTGCGTTTTTCTCTGCGTTTTTTTTATGGCTTGTGATTTTTCGGACGTTTTTCTAGCGTTTACGGCCGAAAATAAGCCGTGTGAACCTACCCTCAGGGTCTATTCACACGGTGCAGTCAAATCACAGTTTATTTCTTCGGTTACATCAAAATGCTGACGTTTTTCTGCGATTTCACAAAAACTGCAACATTTTGCAGCAGTTTTGTGGTAATTGCGCCAATAACCTGCTATTTTCAAAAAACGCTGCGGCCAGATACCAGCTTGAAGTCAATAGGGAAATATAAAATGGCCTACAAACATGGTGGTTTTTTAGGTAGCGTTTATTTTATTTTAACCTACGTTTTTGGGGTCTGTGGCTTTTTAAAAAAAATTACATCTGTCTGGTCTTGGCGTTTTTTGCCGGTTTTTAGCGCTGATTATGATGTGGATTCCGCATCTAAATCAACACAAACTGACCCTTTGGCCTCATGTACACGGCCGTAATGGTTTTTACTGTCCGCAAATACGGATCCGCAAATATGGATGCACATCAGTTGCTGTCCCCAATTGCGGAAGCTTCCATAGACTTCTATGGGCGAGTTTGTGCCGCAATTGCGGACAAGAATAGCGCACGTTCTATATTTGGCGGATCATTTCTACGGCCCGAACGCACATCCGTAAATATACTGAAAGGTCTCCGTGGCCTATAGAAATGATGGAGTTCGCAATTTCATTAGTAATTACGGATTCAGGCCCCGTGCACACGGTCATAATTTTGATCCGCTATTACGGACCATAATTGCGGATCAAAGTACCGACCCATTCATTTCTATCGCCCACGGACACCTTCCCGTAAATCCAAACTTTCTAGGATTTCGATCGCAGGTCGTAAGACCCACGCGTCATGTCTTTCGCGTGGGACTCGCACGCAAAAAAAGTCGCGCGCCATCAAATTGCGTACAAATCCCCTACTTTTTGTGTCACGCGCTGTCGCCATCCATCATCCGTGGGACAGATAATTACTTGTGGAAGTCACATAATTAGTCAAATGGAGATCATGTAAAATAATACAGCGACACAACTGCGATGTGTGAATAAGGCCTTAGGCCTCATCAGACTGCGCCATACATCCCAATGCTGCTATAGGTTCAGTTCTGGGGGGGGGGGGGGCTCCGTTTGTTACATCCAGTATGTGGTACACTACAGGTTAATGCCCCCCCCCTCCCCCGTTATTTCCCTCTGCAGATAAAGACGTGGGGGTTGTGGCAGCGATTTTAAAATCCTGCAGTCGTGATAGAGCAGAGACGAGAAAGTGCTGGTTGTCTGCGCCGTGACTCACAACTGCGTCTAATCTGCAGATTACAGGTTACACGGTGACAGCTCAGCCGTTCCGCTTCTCCGTGACCGTTCCTCCAAAATATCAGTTTATTCTGAACATTCGTTACCCACGACAAACCATGGAATAGCTGAGCTGATGAGCGGGAGTGGATTTGGGTGAGGGTCCCAATATTGTCGTCCGCTATGATCATCTTTGTTGATTGGCGCCTGAGGTCATCTGAAATCCATCTTCTGCCTCATCAGAGGCTGAGGTTGCTTTTCTGCTCCCATGCTTTACACTGCAGTTCTTCTCCATTAAGGTTCAGCTATGGCAAGTGACAAAATCAGAGCCATACTTTGTGTTTGATTATTGATGTAAGGCGATTGTGTTAGATTGCAGTGCGACATAGTGTGTTATGTGTTCCTGTGGGGTCACGTGTATATGCAGCCGCGATATCGCAATCGCAAAAACGCGACAATGTTGGACACCGCAAATCACAAGTGCTATTGTGTGATCATGATTTAATGCGACCATGTCTGAGGTAGTCTGAATCCACCAGCTATCTCAGGCTGAGACTCAGGCTCTTTTCCCATGCTTTACACTGCAGCTCTACTCCACTAGGTCTCCGCTATGTGACTCCACATTAGAGTCATTGTCTATTAGAGACTGAGGTAACCTAATCAGAGGCTCAGGCTGCTGCCGTCCCTTACCCATAGCTCATACTGCAGCTCTGCTCTTTCCAATGCCCATACTTTATACTGCGGCTCTGATCTATGGTCAGTGATTCCAGCTTATCTGCATAGTTGATTTAAATGTTACATTTTAAGGAACATTCCATCTCCCGACGAGTTAGGGAAGAATTTAGAAAGTAGAGCAAATTTGTAAATACTTTTCTTGACATACCCTGTACTATACTCCAGTCACCTCTAGAGCTGCATTTATAATTCTGCTCAATGGCATTTAGGATGTGTGAGTACTGTGTTGGCATACAGACCCCTATCGTTTTAGCTGAGATTCTATGATATACTACTCTGCTGCATTGCATCATGGGAGATGTGTTAATGGCGAGCGGTGTGACTACTACTCCAGATTGTGCCGGCAACAAAGTCCGTCAACGCTGCGTTGTAGCATCAGTTGATCCCATAATGCACTGCACTCTGATGTATTGCATTCAGGGAGATGTATTTTTGGCTTGGTGTAAACACTATGGCTTCACCTTGACTTTATTTGCTCCCTGATTGCTGTATCTCTTATCCATGGATAAAAATAACTCCCGTCAGGCAGAGGTCGGCCCCGTCAGCGCTCAGGCTCGTGTTTGTGACATGTTCCCAGCGTCGCTGCGCGAAGACACGAACTTTAATTACCGTTTATCCTGAAGGCCGGGCCCTACTTATTGATGAGCGTCCTCTGATTTAATTTATACGCTCCCGGCCTGAGCGCAGCTCTGAGGGTAATTTAATACGGAGCATCTGCCCTGTGAATGGCGCGCGGCTCGTGCGGATTATCGTCTAACAATGTCCACATTAACTGATGTTACACTAATCAAATCCAGCAGAGGAGGCTGATATTATCCGTTCATTGCCGGTATCACACAGCACAGGCTTAGATACACGGGACAGTGTCACAAAGGATAGACTTAGATACAGCAACTCAGCCAACAGTATCACATGTCATAGGATTAGATACAGCGGCTGAGCCAACAGTATCACACATTATAGGATTAGATACAGCGGCTGAGCCAACAGTATCACCCATCATAGGATTAGATACAGCGGCTGAGCCAACAGTATCACACATCATCGGATTAGATACAGCGGCTGAGCCAACAGTATCACACGTGATAGGATTAGATACATGGCCCAGCAGACAGTATCACACATGATAGGATTAGATACACAGCTCAGCAGACAGTATCACACATGATAGGATTAGATACAGTGGCTGAGCAGACAGTATCACACATGATAGTATTAGATACACAGCTCAGCAGACAGTATCACACATGATAGGATTAGATACACAGCTCAGCAGACAGTATCACACATGATCGGATTAGATACACAGCACAGCAGACAGTATCACACATGATAGGATTAGATACATGGCTCAGCAGACGTATCACACATGATAGGATTAGATACACAGCTCAGCAGACAGTATCACACATGATAGGATTAGATACATGGCTCAGCAGACAGTACCACACATGATAGGATTAGATACACAGCTCAGCAGACAGTATCACACATGATAGGATTAGATACAGTGGCTGAGCAGACAGTATCACACATGATAGTATTAGATACACAGCTCAGCAGACAGTATCACACATGATAGGATTAGATACACGGCTCAGCAGACAGTATCACAGATGATAGGATTAGATACACGGCTCAGCAGACAGTATCACACATGATAGGATTAGATACACAGCTCAGCAGACAGTATCACACATAATAGGATTAGATACAGTTGCTCAGCAGACAGTATCACACGTGATAGGATTAGATACATGGCCCAGCAGACAGTATCACACATGATAGGATTAGATACACAGCTCAGCAGACAGTATCACACATGATAGGATTAGATACAGTGGCTGAGCAGACAGTATCACACATGATAGTATTAGATACACAGCTCAGCAGACAGTATCACACATGATAGGATTAGATACACAGCTCAGCAGACAGTATCACACATGATCGGATTAGATACACAGCACAGCAGACAGTATCACACATGATAGGATTAGATACATGGCTCAGCAGACGTATCACACATGATAGGATTAGATACACAGCTCAGCAGACAGTATCACACATGATAGGATTAGATACATGGCTCAGCAGACAGTACCACACATGATAGGATTAGATACACAGCTCAGCAGACAGTATCACACATGATAGGATTAGATACACAGCTCAGCAGACAGTATCACACATAATAGGATTAGATACAGTTGCTCAGCAGACAGTATCACACATGATAGGATTAGATACACAGCTCAGCAGACAGTATCACACATGATAGGATTAGATACACAGCACAGCAGACAGTATCACACATGATAGGATTAGATACAGCAGCTCAGACAGTATCACACATGATCGGATTAGATACACAGCTCAGCAGACAGTATCACACATGATAGGATTAGATACACAGCTCAGCAGACAGTATCACACATGATAGGATTAGATACACAGCTCAGCAGACAGTATCACACATGATAGGATTAGATACAGTGGCTCAGCAGACAGTATCACACATGATAGGATTAGATACAGCAGCTCAGCAGACAGTATCACACATGATAGGATTAGATACAGCAGCTCAGCAGACAGTATCACACATGATAGGATTAGATACACAGCTCAGCAGACAGTATCACACATGATAGGATTAGATACACCTATCTAAAAAACGGCTGAAAAATCAGAAGCAGAACGCCTACAAACATCTGCCCATTGATTTCAATGGGAAATAAGATATTCCGTTCCCATGGTGCGTTTTTTACGCGACCGTTTTTAAAAAAAACCGTGCATGTCACTTCTTGAGCTGTTTTTGGAGTCGTTTATCATTGACTCAATAGAAAAACCGCTCCGAAAATGGCCGCAAAAAACGCAAGTTACTTAAAAAAGCAGCTGAAAAATCAGGGGCTGTTTTCCCTTGAAAACATCTCCGGATTTACAGCCGTTTTTTATTAAACGTGTGAACATAGCCTCACAGTCCTGACTATACCGGGGCCTAGCTATAACAGTCCTGACTATACCGGGGCCTAGCTATAACAGTCCTGACTATACCGGGGCCTAGCTATAACAGTCCTGACTATACCGGGGCCTAGCTATAACAGTCCTGACTATACCGGGGCCTAGCTATAACAGTCCTGACTATACCGGGGCCTAGCTATAACAGTCCTGACTATACCGGGGCCTAGCTATAACAGTCCTGACTATACCGGGGCCTAGCTATAACAGTCCTGACTATACCGGGGCCTAGCTATAACAGTCCTGACTATAGCGGGGCCTAGCTATAACAGTCCTGACTATAGCGGGGCCTAGCTATAACAGTCCTGACTATAGCGGGGCCTAGCTATAACAGTCCTGACTATAGCGGGGCCTAGCTATAACAGTCCTGACTATACCGGGGCCTAGCTATAACAGTCCTGACTATACCGGGGCCTAGCTATAACAGTCCTGACTATACCGGGGCCTAGCTATAACAGTCCTGACTATACCGGGGCCTAGCTATAACAGTCCTGACTATACCGGGGCCTAGCTATAACAGTCCTGACTATACCGGGGCCTAGCTATAACAGTCCTGACTATACCGGGGCCTAGCTATAACAGTCCTGACTATACCGGGGCCTAGCTATAACAGTCCTGACTATACCGGGGCCTAGCTATAACAGTCCTGACTATACCGGGGCCTAGCTATAACAGTCCTGACTATACCGGGGCCTAGCTATAACAGTCCTGACTATACCGGGGCCTAGCTATAACAGTCCTGACTATACCGGGGCCTAGCTATAACAGTCCTGACTATACCGGGGCCTAGCTATAACAGTCCTGACTATACCGGGGCCTAGCTATAACAGTCCTGACTATACCGGGGCCTAGCTATAACAGTCCTGACTATACCGGGGCCTAGCTATAACAGTCCTGACTATACCGGGGCCTAGCTATAACAGTCCTGACTATACCGGGGCCTAGCTATAACAGTCCTGACTATACCGGGGCCTAGCTATAACAGTCCTGACTATACCGGGGCCTAGCTATAACAGTCCTGACTATACCGGGGCCTAGCTATAACAGTCCTGACTATACCGGGGCCTAGCTATAACAGTCCTGACTATACCGGGGCCTAGCTATAACAGTCCTGACTATACCGGGGCCTAGCTATAACAGTCCTGACTATACCGGGGCCTAGCTATAACAGTCCTGACTATAGCGGGGCCTAGCTATAACAGTCCTGACTATAGCGGGGCCTAGCTATAACAGTCCTGACTATAGCGGGGCCTAGCTATAACAGTCCTGACTATAGCGGGGCCTAGCTATAACAGTCCTGACTATACCGGGGCCTAGCTATAACAGTCCTGACTATACCGGGGCCTAGCTATAACAGTCCTGACTATACCGGGGCCTAGCTATAACAGTCCTGACTATACCGGGGCCTAGCTATAACAGTCCTGACTATACCGGGGCCTAGCTATAACAGTCCTGACTATACCGGGGCCTAGCTATAACAGTCCTGACTATACCGGGGCCTAGCTATAACAGTCCTGACTATACCGGGGCCTAGCTATAACAGTCCTGACTATACCGGGGCCTAGCTATAACAGTCCTGACTATACCGGGGCCTAGCTATAACAGTCCTGACTATACCGGGGCCTAGCTATAACAGTCCTGACTATACCGGGGCCTAGCTATAACAGTCCTGACGATACCGGGGCCTAGCTATAACAGTCCTGACGATACCGGGGCCTAGCTAGAACAGTCCTGACGATACCGGGGCCTAGCTAGAACAGTCCTGACGATACCGGGGCCTAGCTAGAACAGTCCTGACGATACCGGGGCCTAGCTAGAACAGTCCTGACGATACCGGGGCCTAGCTAGAACAGTCCTGACGATACCGGGGCCTAGCTAGAACAGTCCTGACGATACCGGGGCCTAGCTAGAACAGTCCTGACGATACCGGGGCCTAGCTAGAACAGTCCTGACGATACCGGGGCCTAGCTAGAACAGTCCTGACGATACCGGGGCCTAGCTAGAACAGTCCTGACGATACCGGGGCCTAGCTAGAACAGTCCTGACGATACCGGGGCCTAGCTAGAACAGTCCTGACGATACCGGGGCCTAGCTAGAACAGTCCTGACGATACCGGGGCCTAGCTAGAACAGTCCTGACGATACCGGGGCCTAGCTAGAACAGTCCTGACGATACCGGGGCCTAGCTAGAACAGTCCTGACGATACCGGGGCCTAGCTAGAACAGTCCTGACGATACCGGGGCCTAGCTAGAACAGTCCTGACGATACCGGGGCCTAGCTAGAACAGTCCTGACGATACCGGGGCCTAGCTAGAACAGTCCTGACGATACCGGGGCCTAGCTAGAACAGTCCTGACGATACCGGGGCCTAGCTAGAACAGTCCTGACGATACCGGGGCCTAGCTAGAACAGTCCTGACGATACCGGGGCCTAGCTAGAACAGTCCTGACGATACCGGGGCCTAGCTAGAACAGTCCTGACGATACCGGGGCCTAGCTAGAACAGTCCTGACGATACCGGGGCCTAGCTATAACAGTCCTGACGATACCGGGGCCTAGCTATAAGGGCATGCCCAGACGTGGCGGATTTCTTCTATCAGTGCAGGATAGAGAGAAGGGACAGCCCTTTCCCTAGTGAAAGTAAAAGAAATTCATACTTACCGGCCGTTGTCTTGGTGACGCGTCCCTCTTTCGGCATCCAGCCCGACCTTCCTGGATGACGCGGCAGTCCATGTGACCGCTGCAGCCTGTGATTGGCCTGTGATTGGCTGCAGCCTGTGATTGGCCTGTGATTGGCTGCAGCCTGTGATTGGCCTGTGATTGGCTGCAGCCTGTGATTGGCCTGTGATTGGCTGCAGCCTGTGATTGGCCTGTGATTGGCTGCAGCCTGTGATTGGCTGCAGCCTGTGATTGGCTGCAGCCGTCACTTACACTGAAACGTCATCCTGGGAGGCCGGACTGGAGACAGAAGCAGGGAGTTCTCGGTAAGTATGAACTTCTATTTTTTTACAGGTTGCTGTATATTGGAATCGGTAGTCACTGTCCAGGGTGCAGAAACAGTTACTGCCGATCGCTTAACTCTTTCAGCACCCTGGACAGTGACTATTTACTGACGTCTCCTAGCAACGCTCCCGTCATTACGGGAGCCCCATTGACTTCCTCAGTCTGGCTGTAGACCTAGAAATACATAGGTCCAGCCAGAATGAAGAAATGTCATGGCAAAAAAGCAAGACGCATCCGCAGCACACATAACATGTGCATGACAGCTGCGGACTTCATTGCGGAACTTAGCATCTCCATTGAAGTCAATGGAGAACTTCCGCAATGAGTCCGCAACCAGTCCGCCACTGGTCCGCAACATCCATTGTATGCTGCGGACACCAAATTCCGCACCGCAGCCTATGCTCCGCAGCGGAATTGTCCACAACGTGTAAACGAAGCCTACTAAAAAGCTGTGGAAGGCAATAGAGAGACGTGTCCGCAGCGGAATTCCAGAGCAATTCCGCCACGTCTGGTCAAAGTCAATGGGTGCGTGAAAACCATGCATGCCGCACGGAAGCACTTCTGTGCGAACTGCGTGATTCGCGCAACAGCTGTCAAAAGGATGAATGAAAACAGAAAAGCACCACGTGCTTTTCTGTTTAGAAACATCCAAACGGAGTGTCATAATGATGGCGGCTGCGCGAATACCACGCAGCCGCGCATCCATATGAACAGGGCACAGGGAGCTGTCAAGTGCCTTTTGCGCACGCAAAAGCCCGTTGTTTTAGCGTGCGCAAAACGCACACGCTCGTCTGAATCTGGCCTAACAGTCCTGACTATACTAGGACCGAACTATAACAGTCCTGACTAAATCAAGGCCTAACTATAAGGCTGGATTCACACGAGCATGTTCGGTCCGTAATGGACGGACGTATTTCGGCTGCAAGTCCTGGACTGAACACACTGCAGGGAGCTGGACTCCTAGCATCATAGTTATGTACGACGCTAGGAGTCCCTGCCTCTCCGTGGAACTACTGTCCCGTACTGAAAACATGATTACAGTACGAGACAGTTGTCCTGCAGCGAGGCAGGGACTCCTAGCGTCGTACATAACTATGATGCTAGGAGCCTGGCTCCCTGCAGTGCGTTCGGTCCGGGACTGGCGGCCGAAATACGTCCGTCCATTACGGACCGAACATGCTCGTGTTAAAGGGACGTTCGGGTGGAATCCACCCGAAGATCGAGCATGTTGAAATAATCAGCGGGAAAAAAAAGCGTCCGACTCCCATTAAAATGAAAAGCCAACTTGAGAAAGTCTGATCTTTCCACTACAGACCAGGCCTCCTTTAGTTATATTAATCATTGGTGGGCGTATTTCTCCTACGAGAGTGGGCGCTCAGACGCTGGAGGGTGACGTCACCTGCGGGACCCACCCGCTCTACACACACTGTGTCTAATTACAGGCGTCTGCATACCTGCCAACTCATGAGAAGGAACACGGTCCTCATGACATCCCGAAATAAATACAGACCCCAGACCAGACCTCCAAAATACAGACCACAGACTCCCTAAATGCAAAGACAAACCCCAGACTAGACCTCTTAAATACCAACCCTAAACCAGACCCCCAAAATATAGACCCCCCCCCCCAAAATATAGTCCCCTCTAACGTAATATAGACCCCAGACCAGACATGCAGATACTCACCTCTCCCCATTGCTGCGGTCCTCTTCACTCCCGGGCACCGATGTAGACCTCGTCCCGATACCATCCCTAGTGTAAGGACATAGTCTGCAGTGGCGCCCCCTGGTGATGAGGACTGCAGGAATGGGGAGTAGTTTCACAAAACTGGGGAACCCGAGAGATTTGACATCTCTTCCAGCAGTCTGTCGAACACTCTGGAAAAGTTGTCAAATATGGCGTCTCCCCCATAATTCCACTGCCGTGCAGCGGTGGTCTGAAGTCACAGCGATATTGTTTGCCATGGCTACCGCTGAGATCGCTACAGCCCAGTGCCCAGATCTTAGGCCCCCTGCACACGAGCGTATTTTTCATCCATCCATAAATACTGTCCGTAGTCATTTATAGTCATCCGTAAATTTGCCGCATATACCGAACCGTTTCCCTAAATACGGTCCGTAGTGCATCCGTATTTACGGATCCGCAAAAAGAAACGCTTCCGTAATAACAAAAAATTTACATGTTCTATCATTTCTACGGCACGGACACCAAACCGTAAAAATACGGAAAGGTGTTTGTAGCCCATAGAAATGAATGGGTCCAAAATTACGAATGAAAAATACGGACGTGTGCACGGGGCCATGGAGAGAAGAGTGTGTACTTAGTGGCTCCAACCAGATCTGTGATGAATCCCATAGCCCAGGACGGATCCTTACATATCCCAGCCGTGCGTAACCAGTGTAGTCAAGAATTCCTTCCACACCAGTCACCTGACATGTGAGGCGCGAGACGAGCGGACGTGTAATATTCTCTATTTACAGCTCTCACGGCATAAGAATGGAAACCTGGCTCTTGGTGAAGAGGAAATTGGTCACCCGAGCTGTTACTTTCTCCATTACACAACATTGTCATATCTCATTCTCTATCCTTACACCAGTTCCTGGCAATAACGGACACATGAACATCCCTGGTCCTGCGAGAAGAGACCGCTGTAATAACTATATATTATACTGCTGCCCTCAAGTATATACTGTGACTCCCCTGCATCATATAATGACTGTGTATTCTCATAATCTGTGATATTACCTGTAACATACAGTCATCATAATATGGTAAAGACTGTCTATATTGTAACAACTATAATACTGCTCCTATATACAAGAATATAACTACTATAATACTGCCCCTATATACAAGAATATAACTACTATAATACTGCCCCTATATACAAGAATATAACTACTATAATACTACTCCTATATACAAGAATATAACTACTATAATACTGCCCCCTATATACAAGAATATAACTACTATAATACTGCCCCCTATATACAAGAATATAACTACTATAATACTGCCCCCTATATACAAGAATATAACTACTATAATACTGCCCCCTATATACAAGAATATAACTACTATAATACTGCCTCCTATATACAAGAATATAACTACTATAATACTGCCTCCTATATACAAGAATATAACTACTATACTACTGCCCCCTATGTACAAGAATATAACTACTATAATACTGCTTCTATATACAAGAATATAACTACTATAATACTGCCCCTATATACAAGAATATAACTACTATAATACTGCCCCCTATATACAAGAATATAACTACTATAATACTGCTCCCTATATACAAGAATATAACTACTATAATACTGCCCCTATATACAAGAATATAATTACTATAATACTGCCTCCTATATACAAGAATATAACTACTATAATACTGCTCCTATATACAAGAATATAACTACTATAATAC
The DNA here is from genome assembly GCF_050947455.1 of Rhinoderma darwinii. Lineage (NCBI taxonomy): Eukaryota > Metazoa > Chordata > Amphibia > Anura > Rhinodermatidae > Rhinoderma > Rhinoderma darwinii. Next base: position 13,329,403 of record NC_134690.1, on the reverse strand, counting down.
TGCCCCTATATACAAGAATATAACTACTATAATACTGCCCCTATATACAAGAATATAACTACTATAATACTGCTCGTATATACAAGAATATAACTACTATAATACTGCCCCTATATACAAGAATATAACTACTATAATACTGCCCCTATATACAAGAATATAACTACTATAATACTCCCCTATATACAAGAATATAACTACTATTATACTGCCCCTATATACAAGAATATAACTACTATAATACTGCTCCTATATACAAGAATATAACTACTATAATACTGCCCCTATATACAAGAATATAACTACTATAATACTGCCCCTATATACAAGAATATAACTACTATAATACTGCTCCTATATACAAGAATATAACTACTATAATACTGCCCCTATATACAAGAATAGAACTACTATAATACTGCCCCCTATGTACAAGAACATAACTACTATAATACTGCTCCTATATACAAGAATATAACTACTATAATACTGCCCCATATATACAAGAATATAACTACTATAATACTGCTCCTATATACAAGAATATAACTACTATAATACTGCCCCCTATGTACAAGAATATAACTACTATAATACTGCTCCTATATACAAGAATATAACTACTATAATACTGCCCTATATACAAGAATATAACTACTATAATACTGCCCCTATATACAAGAATATAACTACTATAATACTGCTCCTATATACAAGAATATAACTACTATAATACTGCTCCTATATACAAGAATATAACTACTATAATACTGCCCCTATATACAAGAATATAACTACTATAATACTGCCCCTATGTACAAGAATATAACTACTATAATACTGCCCCTATGTACAAGAATATAACTACTATAATACTGCCCCCTATGTACAAGAATATAACTACTATAATACTGCCCCTATATACAAGAATATAACTACTATAATACTGCCCCTATATACAAGAATATAACTACTATAATACTGCCCGCTATATACAAGAATATAACTACTATAATACTGCCCCTATATACAAGAATATAACTACTATAATACTGCCCCTATATACAAGAATATAACTACTATAATACTGCATCCTATATGCAAGAATATAACTACTATAATACTGCCCCTATATACAAGAATATAACTACTATAATACTGCCCCTATATACAAGAATATAACTACTATAATACTGCCCCCTATGTACAAGAATATAACTACTATAATACTGCCCCTATATACAAGAATATAACTACTATAATACTGCATCCTATATACAAGAATATAACTACTATAATACTGCCCCTATATACAAGAATATAACTACTATAATACTGCCCCTATATACAAGAATATAACTACTATAATACTGCTCCCTATATACAAGAATATAACTACTATAATACTGCCCCTATATACAAGAATATAACTACTATAATACTGCTCCCTATATACAAGAATATAACTACTATAATACTGCTCCTATATACAAGAATATAACGACTATAATACTGCTCCTATATACAACAATATAACTACTATAATACTGCCCCTATATACAAGAATATAACTACTATAATACTGCTCCTATATACAAGAATATAACTACTATAATACTGCTCCTATATACAAGAATATAACTACTATAATACTGCCCCCTATATACAAGAATATAACTACTATACTACCCCTATATACAAGAATATAACTGCTATAATACTGCTCCTATATACAAGAATATATCTACTATAATACTGCCCCCTATATATAAGAATATAACTACTATAATACTTCCCCCCTATATACAAGAATATAACTACTATAATACTGCTCCCTATGTGCAAGAATATAACTACTATAATACTGCCCCCTATGTACAAGAATATAACTACTATAATACTGCTCCTATATACAAGAATATAACTACTATAATACTGCCCCTATATACAAGAATATAACTACTATAATACTGCTCCTATATACAAGAATATAACTATAATACTGCCCCCTATATACAAGAATATAACTACTATAATACTAATCCTATATACAAGAATATATCTACTATAATACTGCCCCTATATACAAGAATATAACTACTATAATACTGCTCTTATATACAGGAATATAACTACTATAATACTGTCTCCTATATACAAGAATATAACTACTATAATACTGCCCCCTATATACAAGAATATAACTACTATAATACTGCTCCTATATACAAGAATATAACTACTATAATACTGCTCCTATATACAAGAATATAACTACTATAAGGCTGGGTTCACACGACCACATTAACGTCCGTAATGGACGGACATATTTCGGCCGCAAGTCCCGGACCGAACTCAGTGCAGGGAGCCGGGCTCCTAGCATCATAGTTATGTACGATACTAGGAGTCCCTGCCTCTCTGCAGGATAAGTGTCCCGTACTGTAATCATGTTTTCAGTACGGGACAGTAGTTCCACGGAGAGGCAGGGACTCCTAGCATCGTACATAACTATAATGCTAGGAGCCCGGCTCCCTGCACTGAGTTCGGTCCGGGGCTTCCGGCCGAAATACGTCCGTCCATTACGGACGTTAATGTGGTCGTGTGAACCCAGCCTCATACTGCCCCTATATACAGGAATATAACTACTATAATACTGCCTTCTATATACAAGAATATAACTACTATAATACTGCCTCCTATATACAGGAATATAACTACTATAATACTGCCTTCTATATACAAGAATATAACTACTATAATACTGCCCCCTATATACAAGAATATAACTACTATGATACTGCCCCCTATATACAAGAATATAACTACTATGATACTGCCCCCTATATACAAGAATATAACTACTATAATACTGCCCCTATATACAAGAATATAACTACTATAATACTGCCCCTATATATACAAGAATATAACTACTATAATACTGCTCCTATATACAAGAATATAACTACTATAATACTGCTCCTATATACAAGAATATAACTACTATAATACTACCCTCTATATACAAGAATATAACTACTATAATACTGCTCCTATATACAAGAATATACCTACTATAATATTGCTCCTATATACAAGAATATAACTACTATACTACTGCCACCTATATATAAGAATATAACTACTATAATACTGCCTCCTATATACAAGAATATAACTACTATAATACTGCTCCTATATACAAGAATATAACTACTATAATACTGCCCCCTATATACAAGAATATAACTACTATAATACTGCTTCTATATACAAGAATATAACTACTATAATACTGCCCCCTATGTACAAGAATATAACTACTATAATACTGCCTCCTATATACAATAATATAACTACTATAATACTGCCTCCTATATACAAGAATATAACTACTATAATATTGCCCCTATATACAAGAATATAACTACTGTAATACTGCCCCCTATATACAAGAATATAACTAGTATAATACTGCCCCTATATACAAGAATATTACTACTATAATACTGCCGCTATATACAAGAATATAACTACTATAATACTGCCCCCTAAATACAAGAATATAACTACTATAATACTGCCCCCTATATACAAGAATATACCTACTATAATACTGCTCCCTATATACAAGAATATAACTACTATAATACTGCCCCTATATACAAGAATATAACTACTATAATACTGCCCCATACATACAAGAATATAACTACTATAATACTGCCTCCTATATACAAGAATATAACTGCTATAATACTGCCCCCTATATACAAGAATATAACTACTATAATACTGTACCTATATACAAGAATATAACTACTATAATACTGCTCCTATATACAACAATAAAACTACTATAATACTGCCCCCTATATACAAGAATATAACTACTATAATACTGCCCCCTATATACAAGAACATAACTACTATAATACTGCCCCCTATATACAAGAATATAACTACTATAATACTGCCCCTATATACAAGAATATAACTACTATTATACTGCCCCCTATATACAAGAATATAACTAATATAATACTGCTCTTATATACAAGAATATAACTACTATAATACTGCCCCTATATACAAGAATATAACTACTATAATACTGCCCCATACATACAAGAATATAACTACTATAATACTGCCTCCTATATACAAGAATATAACTGCTATAATACTGCCCCCTATATACAAGAATATAACTACTATAATACTGTACCTATATACAAGAATATAACTACTATAATACTGCTCCTATATACAAGAATATAACTACTATAATACTGCCCCCTATATACAAGAATATAACTACTATAATACTGCCCCCTATATACAAGAACATAACTACTATAATACTGCCCCCTATATACAAGAATATAACTACTATAATACTGCCCCTATATACAAGAATATAACTACTATTATACTGCCCCCTATATACAAGAATATAACTAATATAATACTGCTCTTATATACAAGAATATAACTACTATAATACTGCCCCTATATACAAGAATATAACTACTATAATACTGCTCCTATATACAAGAATATAACTACTATAATACTGCTCCCTATATACAAGAATATAACTACTATAATACTGCTCCTATATACAAGAATATATCTACTATAATACTGCTCCTATATACAAGAATATAACTACTATAATACTGCCTCCTATATACAAGAATATAACTACTATAATACTGCTCCTATATACAAGAATATAACTACTATAATACTGCTCCCTATATACAAGAATATAACTACTATAATACTGCCCCCTATATACAAGAATATAACTACTATAATACTGCTCCTATATACAAGAATATAACTACTATAATACTGCTCCCTATATACAAGAATATAACTACTATAATACTGCTCCCTATATACAAGAATATAACTACTATAATACTGCCCCCTATATACAAGAATATAACTACTATAATACTGCTCCTATATACAAGAATATAACTACTATAATAATGCTCCCTATATACAAGAATATAACTACTATAATACTGCTCCTATATACAAGAATATATCTACTATAAGGGCATGACCACACGTGGCGGATTTCCTCCGCAACTGTCCGCATCAATGCCGCACAGAATCTGCGTTGCAGATTCTGCTGCGGATCTGCACAAAATGTGCAGTAAATTGATGCGGACTAGCTGCTGCGGACTGCGGGAAAAGTGCTTCCCTTCTCCCTATCAGTGCAGGATAAAGAGAAGGGACAGCACTTTCCCTAGTGAAAGTAAACGAATTTCATACTTACCGGCCGTTGTCTTGGTGACACGTCCCTCTTTCGGCATCTAGCCCGACCTCCCTGGATGACGCGGCAGTCCATGTGACCGCTGCAGCCTGTTATTGGCCTGTGATTGGCTGCAGCCGTCACTTAGACTGAAACGTCATCCTGGGAAGCTGGACTGGAGACAGAAGCAGGGAGTTCTCGGTAAGTATGAACTTCAATTTTTTTTACAGGTAGCTGTATATTGGGATCGGTAGTCACTGTCCCGGGTGCAGAAACAGTTACTGCCGATCGCTTAACTCTTTCAGCACCCTGGACAGTGACTATTTACAGACGTCTCCTAGCAACGCTCCCGTCATTACGGGAGCCCCATTGACTTCCTCAGTCTGGCTGTAGACCTAGAAATACATAGGTCCAGCCAGAATGAGGAAATGTCATGTCAAAAAAGCAAGACGCATCCGCAGCAACATAACATGTGCATGACAGCTGCGGACTTCATTGCGGAACTTAGAATCTCCATTGAAGTCAATGGAGAAATTCCGCCATGAGTCCGCCACTGCTCCGCAACAGACAGAGCATGCTGCGGACACCAAATTCCGCTCCGCAGCCTATGCTCCGCAGCGGAATGTTACGCATCGTCTAAACGAACACTTCTAAATAGAAGTGGAAGTCAATGCAGAAACGGCTCCGCTGCGGATTAACGCTGCGGAGTGTCCGCAGCGGAATTTAAGTGAAATTCCGCCACGTGTGAACCCAGCCTAATACTGCTCCTATATACAAGAATATAACTACTATAATACTGCTTCCTATATACAAGAATATAACTATTATAATACTGCCCCCTATATACAAGAATATAACTACTATAATACTGCCCCTATGTACAAGAATATAACTACTATAATACTGCCCCTATGTAAAAGAATATAACTACTATAATACTGCCCCCTATATACAAGAATATAACTACTATAATACTGCCCCTATATACAAGAATATAACTACTATAATACTGCCCCTATATACAAGAATATAACTACTATAATACTGCCCCTATGTAAAAGAATATAACTACTATAATACTGCCCCCTATATACAAGAATATAACTACTATAATACTGCCCCCTATATACAAGAATATAACTACTATAATACTGCCTCCTATATACAAGAATATAACTACTATAATACTGCCCCTATATACAAGAATATAACTACTATAATACTGCCCCTATATACAAGAATATAACTACTATAATACTGCCCCTATATACAAGAATATAACTACTATAATACTGCCCCTATATACAAGAATATAACTACTATAATACTGCCCCTATATACAAGAATATAACTACTATAATACTGCCCCCTATGTACAAGAATATAACTACTATAATACTGCCCCTATATACAAGAATATAACTACTATAATACTGCCTCCTATATACAAGAATATAACTACTATAATACTGCCCCTATATACAAGAATATAACTACTATAATACTGCCCCTATATACAAGAATATAACTGCTATAATACTGCCCCCTATGTACAAGAATATAACTACAATAATACTGCCCCCTATATACAAGAATATAACTACTATAATACAGCCCCCTATATACAAGAATATAACTACTATAATACTGCCCCTATATACAAGAATATAACTACTATAATACTGCCCCTATATACAAGAATATAACTACTATAATACTGCCCCTATATACAAGAATATAACTACTATAATACTGCCCCCTATATACAAGAATATAACTACTATAATACTACCCCTATATACAAGAATATAACTACTATAATACTGCCCCCTATATACAAGAATATAACTACTATAATACTGCCTGCTATATACAAGAATATAACTACTATAATACTACCCCTATATACAAGAATATAACTACTATAATACTGTCCCTATATACAAGAATATAACTACTATAATACTGCTCCTATATACAAGAATATAACTACTATAATACTGCTTCTATATACAAGAATATAACTACTATAATACTGCCCCTATATACAAGAATATAACTACTATAATACTGCCCCTATATACAAGAATATAACTACTATAATACTGCCCCCTATATACAAGAATATAACTACTATAATACTACCCCTATATACAAGAATATAACTACTATAATACTGCCCCCTATATACAAGAATATAACTACTATAATACTGCCTGCTATATACAAGAATATAACTACTATAATACTACCCCTATATACAAGAATATAACTACTATAATACTGCCCCCTATATACAAGAATATAACTACTATAATACTGCTCCTATATACAAGAATATAACTACTATAATAATGCTCCCTATATACAAGAATATAACTACTATAATACTGCTCCTATATACAAGAATATATCTACTATAAGGGCATGACCACACGTGGCGGATTTCCTCCGCAACTGTCCGCATCAATGCCGCACAGAATCTGCGTTGCAGATTCTGCTGCGGATCTGCACAAAATGTGCAGTAAATTGATGCGGACTAGCTGCTGCGGACTGCGGGAAAAGTGCTTCCCTTCTCCCTATCAGTGCAGGATAAAGAGAAGGGACAGCACTTTCCCTAGTGAAAGTAAACGAATTTCATACTTACCGGCCGTTGTCTTGGTGACACGTCCCTCTTTCGGCATCTAGCCCGACCTCCCTGGATGACGCGGCAGTCCATGTGACCGCTGCAGCCTGTTATTGGCCTGTGATTGGCTGCAGCCGTCACTTAGACTGAAACGTCATCCTGGGAAGCTGGACTGGAGACAGAAGCAGGGAGTTCTCGGTAAGTATGAACTTCAATTTTTTTTACAGGTAGCTGTATATTGGGATCGGTAGTCACTGTCCCGGGTGCAGAAACAGTTACTGCCGATCGCTTAACTCTTTCAGCACCCTGGACAGTGACTATTTACAGACGTCTCCTAGCAACGCTCCCGTCATTACGGGAGCCCCATTGACTTCCTCAGTCTGGCTGTAGACCTAGAAATACATAGGTCCAGCCAGAATGAGGAAATGTCATGTCAAAAAAGCAAGACGCATCCGCAGCAACATAACATGTGCATGATAGCTGCGGACTTCATTGCGGAACTTAGAATCTCCATTGAAGTCAATGGAGAAATTCCGCCATGAGTCCGCCACTGCTCCGCAACAGACAGAGCATGCTGCGGACACCAAATTCCGCTCCGCAGCCTATGCTCCGCAGCGGAATGTTACGCATCGTCTAAACGAACACTTCTAAATAGAAGTGGAAGTCAATGCAGAAACGGCTCCGCTGCGGATTAACGCTGCGGAGTGTCCGCAGCGGAATTTAAGTGAAATTCCGCCACGTGTGAACCCAGCCTAATACTGCTCCTATATACAAGAATATAACTACTATAATACTGCTTCCTATATACAAGAATATAACTATTATAATACTGCCCCCTATATACAAGAATATAACTACTATAATACTGCCCCTATGTACAAGAATATAACTACTATAATACTGCCCCTATGTAAAAGAATATAACTACTATAATACTGCCCCCTATATACAAGAATATAACTACTATAATACTGCCCCTATATACAAGAATATAACTACTATAATACTGCCCCTATATACAAGAATATAACTACTATAATACTGCCCCTATGTAAAAGAATATAACTACTATAATACTGCCCCCTATATACAAGAATATAACTACTATAATACTGCCCCCTATATACAAGAATATAACTACTATAATACTGCCTCCTATATACAAGAATATAACTACTATAATACTGCCCCTATATACAAGAATATAACTACTATAATACTGCCCCTATATACAAGAATATAACTACTATAATACTGCCCCTATATACAAGAATATAACTACTATAATACTGCCCCTATATACAAGAATATAACTACTATAATACTGCCCCTATATACAAGAATATAACTACTATAATACTGCCCCCTATGTACAAGAATATAACTACTATAATACTGCCCCTATATACAAGAATATAACTACTATAATACTGCCTCCTATATACAAGAATATAACTACTATAATACTGCCCCTATATACAAGAATATAACTACTATAATACTGCCCCTATATACAAGAATATAACTGCTATAATACTGCCCCCTATGTACAAGAATATAACTACAATAATACTGCCCCCTATATACAAGAATATAACTACTATAATACAGCCCCCTATATACAAGAATATAACTACTATAATACTGCCCCTATATACAAGAATATAACTACTATAATACTGCCCCTATATACAAGAATATAACTACTATAATACTGCCCCTATATACAAGAATATAACTACTATAATACTGCCCCCTATATACAAGAATATAACTACTATAATACTACCCCTATATACAAGAATATAACTACTATAATACTGCCCCCTATATACAAGAATATAACTACTATAATACTGCCTGCTATATACAAGAATATAACTACTATAATACTACCCCTATATACAAGAATATAACTACTATAATACTGTCCCTATATACAAGAATATAACTACTATAATACTGCTCCTATATACAAGAATATAACTACTATAATACTGCTTCTATATACAAGAATATAACTACTATAATACTGCCCCTATATACAAGAATATAACTACTATAATACTGCCCACTATATACAAGAATATAACTACTATAATACTGCTCCTATATACAAGAATATAACTACTATAATACTGCTTCTATATACAAGAATATAACTACTATAATGCTGCCCCTATATACAAGAATATAAATACTATAATACTGCCCCCTATATACAAGAATATAACTACTATAATACTGCCCCTATATACAAGAATATAACTGCTATAATACTGCCCCCTATGTACAAGAATATAACTACAATAATACTGCTCCTATATACAAGAATATAACTACTATAATACTGCCTCTATATACAAGAATATAACTACTATAATACTGCTCCCTATATACAAGAATATAACTACAATAATACTGCCCCTATATACAAGAATATAACTACTATAATACTGCTCCTATATACAAGAATATAACGACTATAACACTGCCCCTATATACAAGAATATAACTACAATAATACTGCCCCCTATGTACAGTAATGTAATGATAATATTTTCTGTGCTCTTCGTCTTCCTATAATTGATCTTTACATAAAATGCTTCTGATATTTGTGTATAGGTGATGACTGTCTCTGGGGTGTCTCCTCTATATACACAGCTGTGCTGCACTACGGGTGGTGAAGTGTTTTGTATTGCCACCTTAGATGCCAGTGACTGCGGGTCTAGAGACACTCTGCTATATTCAGGCGTCGGTGCCAGCTCTCACAGTACAGGACATTGCTGAGTTGCTTCTGAGCTGCCCCCTGAGAGCTCTTTCCGATCCGCTGACGCTCAGTGTTTTGTTGCTGAACGCACCAGTCGCTCCCACCTGGCACCGCCGCGCGCGCTGGCATTTTTTTATTTTTTTTAATCTGTCACATTCTTGGGCTGAAGTTGCAGTTAATATCATTATTGTTGAGAGGCTTTGTGGTTGTGAACATACAGATGGTGCATTGTTTGTCTGGTAAGTCGCAGACCCGATGTATAAGCAAAATCCAAAAATGCAGTGACTTTGGACCATGTGATCCCAATTCACCGCAACCCTGCGCCTCAATTACATATACATTAGAGACTCAGGATCTATACAAGATAGTGGAGGTAAATTGTATTCTGAGTTACCGCCTGTTTTATACTCCAGAGCTGCATTCACAATTTTGCAAGCTTCAGAGCTGAAATCTCCTAGAATTGCCCGCTACCTCAGAGTCTTCACAGAGCTTTCTTTGGTGATTTTCATTCCAGGAATTCATTCACAGCAGTAATAATGTATAGCAATCTGAAGTAGGATAAACTAACTGACCCCCGAATTATAGGAGCGGAGTTAACTTGTTGACTGTTCTATTTTATTTCTTTTAACAAACTACAGAATTGTGACTGAGTTTAGATTGTAACACAGGATATAACTCAGGATCAGTACAGGATTAGTAATGTAATGTATGTACACAGTGACTCCACCAGCAGAATAGTGAGTGCAGCTCTGGAGTATAATACAGGATATAACTCAGGATCAGTACAGGATTAGTAATGTAATGTATGTACACAGTGACTCCACCAGCAGAATAGTGAGTGCAGCTCTGGAGTATAATACAGGATATATCTCAGGATCAGTACAGGATAAGTAATGTAATGTATGTACACAGTGATTCCACCAGCAGAATAGTGAGTGCAGCTCTGGAGTATAATACATGATGTAACTCAGGATCAGTACAGGATAAGTAATGTAATGTATGTACACAGTGACTCCACCAGCAGAATAGTGACTGCAGCTCTGGAGTATAATACAGGATGTAACTCAGGATCAGTACAGGATTAGTAATGTAATGTATGTACACAGTGACTCCACCAGCAGAATAGTGAGTGCAGCTCTCTAGTATAATACAGGATATAACTCAGGATCAGTACAGGATAAGTAATGTAATGTATGCACACAGTGACTCCACCAGCAGAATAGTGAGTGCAGCTCTGGAGTATAATACAGGATATAACTCAGGATCAGTACAGGATAAGTAATGTAATGTATGTACACAGTGACTCCACCAGCAGAATAGTGAGTGCGGCTCTGGAGTATAATACAGGATGTAACTCAGGATCAGTACAGGATTAGTAATGTATGTACACAGTGACTCCACCAGCAGAATAGTGAGTGCAGCTCTGGAGTATAATACAGGATGTAACGCAGGATCAGTACAGGATAAGTAATGTAATGTATGTACACAGTACCTCCACCAGCAGAATAGTGAGTGCAGCTCTGGAGTATAATACAGGATGTAACTCAGGATCAGTACAGGATAAGTAATGTAATGTATGTACACAGTGACTCCACCAGCAGAATAGTGAGAGCTGCTCTGGTGTATAATACAGGATGTTACTCAGGATCAGTACAGGATTAGTAATGTAATGTATGTACACAGTGACTCCAGCAGCAGAATAGTGAGTGCAGCTCTGGAGTATAATACAGGATGTAACTCAGGATCAGTGCAGGATAAGTAATGTAATGTATGTACACAGTGACTCCACAAGCAGAATAGTGAGTACAGCTCTGGAGTACAATACAGTTATTTACTCAGGATCAGTACAGTTTTTTCTGTCTGTAGTTTTTCTGTGCCAGTGATTGACCCTTTGTACGGGAAGCTGCAAACATTCTTGTTTGTTAAATTTCCGGCCGTATATCAGATGAGAGATGTGATCATTTGAGGTCTGTATTGGTACAAGTTCGTGTTCCTCTTATATCGGAGGGCATTTGGTTAATATTTACCATATTTGTGTCTGTAACGTGTGGGGTCTTTATTCTCCGTAGTTGGATTCTGAGATGCTGGGATGTGTAGTTCACCTCTATTTTTATTGTTCCTTCCTCCTTAGGCTGTGTTCACACAGAGTTTTTTGCAGGAGGAAAATTCCTCCTGCAAAAACTGCTCCAGACGGTTTTTGTGCAGTGGTTTGACGAAAACTCGTCAAAACACTCGTCGAGGCGTTTTTTTTCCTCTTTCTGACTAATTGAAATGGGGTTTTGGAGGCGGACACCGCCTCAAGATGGGTCATGTCGCTTCTTTTTACCGGTAAAAAAAACTCGTCCAACTCCGATTTGAAATCAATGGGAGGCATTTTATGGCGGTTATTGACGCGTTTTGCGGCGCGGTTTCCGCGTCAAAAAAACTCTGTGTGAACAGGGCCTTAGTATCTCCCCTGAGCAGATCTATTTTGAAGGTTTGCATAAATATTAACACCTTTGTATTCATGTCCTCAGTCATCGCCCCTGTATATAGGCAGAGCTGGGGGAGAACTAGCCAGCGGTTTCTGCCTCCAGCTTGGATATATTTAGTTGGATTCACATGCGGCAGATACAACCCTAGTCTGATGAATGGGACTGATTTTTAGCAAATTCTGCAGCAAAAGCTGCTCCGTCTGAACGTACCCTTATAGAGACATGTCCACAACCTATTGGACGCAGCCTCTGATCCTGTTAAGATCCCTTCCCCCGGATCGGGAGCTTTCCATCAGCTCCGACAGTGACCTAAATCTGCGAGAGCCGATCTGAGCAAACCGTTTAAAAGCATCGAAATAATGTGAAGAATTAATACCTGGTCACATGGGCTCCCTGCCGCGAAATGCCAATGTCACCCGCTTCAGAGAAGGCACAATGGTCTGCAGCCCGCGGGTCCAACTACTACTCCCTACATGCTGCAGGTTGTAGTTCAATCTCCATAGCTGGTAAACAATGGGTTGCGACGTCTACAAAAGGGAAATCTGATGTAGGAAACAATAAAAATATCAGTATGAACCCTAACCTCCCCACCGGATGGCGCTCATCTGTAAAAAGTGGCGCAGAGCATTTAAGGATAAAAGTGTTCTAATATTGGGGAAGGATTTGGACCCGTCCACTCATGTGATGATGTAAGCGAGGACAGGGCTGCGTGTGCCAGGGGTAGTTCCCTGATGTGAGGAGGAGTGGGAGGTACATAGTGGAAGGAACAGGGTCTCAAACAGCACAGAGTATTTCAGGAAAGGTGTGTGCTGATTGTGTGGAAGGTCACAGACTGAGAGTTATATAATTGCAGAAGCAGTGTCCCCCAGCAGAACAGAGTATTTCAGGTGCGAAAGTGCAGCATCCCTAGCAGCACAGAGTATTTTAGGAGGGGAGTGTGCTGATTTTGTAGAAGCAGCCTCTCCAACTGCACAGGGTATTTCAGGCGGTAAAGAGCAGCATCCCTAGCAGCACAGAGTATTTTAGGAGAGGATTGTGTTGATCTGGTGGAAGGTCACAGACAGAGTTACATAGTGGAAGGAACAGGTTTCCCTAGCAGTACAGAGTATTTCAGGAGAAGGGTGTGCTGACCTTGTGGGAGGTTACAGATTGAGAGTTACAGAGTGGAAAGAGCAGCATCTCTAGCAGCACAGAGTATTTTAGGAGAGACGTGTGGTGATTTTATAGAAGCAGGGTCCCCAGCAGCACAGAGTATTTCAGGCGGTAAAGAGCAGCATCCCTAGCAGCACAGAGTGTTTTAGGAGATGAGTGTGCTGATTTTGTAGAAGCAGCATCCCCAGCAGCACAGAGTATTTCAGGGGAAAGAGTAGCATCCATAGCAGCACAGAGTATTTTAGGGGAGGATTGTGTTGATCTGGTGGAAGGTCACAGACTGATCGTTACCTAATTTGAAAAGCTTCGTCCCAAGCAGCACAGAGTGGTACATGGTACAAAGTACATAGTGTAAGAAACGGGGTCTCAAACAGCACAGAGTATTTCAGGAGAGGTATTAACTGATCTTGTAGAAAGCCACAGACTGAGAGTTACATAGTCGAAGGAACAGGGTCTCAAACAGCACAGAGTATTTCAGTAGAGGTATTAACTGATCTTGTGAGAGGTCACAGACTGAGAGTTACATAGTGGAAAGAACAGGTTTCCCTAGCAGTACAGAGTATTTCAGGAGAGGAGTGTACTGATCTTGTGGAAGGTTACAGACTAAGGGTATGTGCACACACACTAATTACGTCCGTAATTGACGGACGTATTTCGGCCGCAAGTACCGGACCGAACACAGTGCAGGGAGCCGGGCTCCTAGCATCATACTTATGTACGATGCTAGGAGTCCCTGCCTCTCCGTGGAACTACTGTCCCGTACTGAAAACATGATTACAGTACGGGACAGTTGTCCTGCAGAGAGGCAGGGACTCCTAGCGTCGTACATAACTATGATGCTAGGAGCCTGGCTCCCTGCACTGTGTTCGGTCCGGGACTTGCGGCCGAAATACGTCCGTCAATTACGGACGTAATTAGTGTGTGTGCACATACCCTGAGAGTTAGATAATGGAAGGAGCAGCATCCCCAGCTGCACAGAGTATTTCAGGTGAGAAGGAACAGAATCCCCAATAGCAGAGTATTAGGGTATGTGCACATGGCTTATTTTCAGACGTTTTTCTGCCCATTTTAATGGGAAAAACGGCGTTCCGTTCCAACGGGGCATTTTTTACGCTGCCGTTTGAAAAAGCGCCCCGTAAAAAATGCCTCTTAAAAGCCGTTTTTCATTGGGTCAGTAGTAAAACAGCACAAAACGCCTGATGCATAAAAAACGGCTGAAAGTCAGAGACTGTGATCCCTTGAAAACAGCTCCGTATTTTACAGCCGTTTTTTGTACTGCGTGTGAACACGGCCTTACCCTCCGTTTACACGTCGCAGATTTTTAATGCAGATTTTACCCTTTGCAATGCAAAAAAAGAGTCAGATCCGCATCAAATCCGCAACAAAATCTGCCATGTGTGAACTCCACCTTAGAAGTAGAGGAGTGAGTAACTGTCCTACTGCAACAATCAGCCGGGCCCACCTGCAGCACAGAGTATTTCAGGAGATGAGTGTTCAAGAATTAGTATTCACACTGAATTTTTTGCAGGGGACAGATTTTGATCTGCCTGCGCGCGGTTTGCAGCGATTTTCGCAGCGTTTTTTGTTCGCGCCCATTGAGCGCCACGGGTGAAAACGCCGCAAAATATGCTTTCTCTGCCTCCCATTGATGTCAATGGGAGGTCAGAGGCGTAAACGTCCGAAGATAGGGCATGTTCATTATTTTTACCGCGGCCCATTGGAACAGAACGCCGTTTTTCCCATTGAAATCAATGGGCAGATGTTTGGACGCGTTCCGATTCCGATTTTTCGGGCGTTTACGGCCTGAAAAACACCCGAAAATATGCCGTGTGAACATACCCTTAGAATCAGCACCTTGAGGATTGAAGTGTCATCTAGACTCCAGGATAAATCGGACGTGTGCAGACGATGGCGACTTTCTTTAATCTTCGGGTCACATGATTTCGCTTCGCCATCTCCAACCATTAATCTATCATGAATGAATATGGCAGAGGGCGCCGAGACTAATGCATCGTCCCCATGTATTATATCCCGCTCCTGTAAATACTCCAGCCGCCGCCATAGATGAATAACTCGCCCGTCCGCAGCCAGAAAATACATACAGGACAATCCTAAAGATATAAGGACCAGGACGGGAGGTTCTTAAAGGGGAAGCACCAAGAATAATCACTGATCACATACAGCTGGAGAATCAGCGTATCGGAAAAAGTCCTGACACTTTCTCATATACTTTGTTTCATTTTCAAGATCTCTGCTTGCTGTCAGTAAATGGAAACATCATTTTTTTAAACCCAGGAGCTGAAAACCCCTCCTGACCTAATACTTCTCACAGCTG
This sequence comes from Rhinoderma darwinii, assembly GCF_050947455.1. Lineage (NCBI taxonomy): Eukaryota > Metazoa > Chordata > Amphibia > Anura > Rhinodermatidae > Rhinoderma > Rhinoderma darwinii. Next base: position 13,312,774 of record NC_134690.1, on the reverse strand, counting down.
AGGGATTGCTACAATTGTATCCAGTCTAGACTATTCTCTGTGAGATGAACATATCAGCAGCACAAAAAAAAATTCTGTTTGTTACAGTGTATCAGTGCAGGTTACATGCATCAGTCTTGAGTATAAGCTACAGAGGAATTATTTGGTCTGTTTGGGGTTTCAGCCTCTGAAGGTAGAGAAGGATGTTCCCATCCATTGACAGCAAGCAGAAATATTGAATTGTCGAACTTGGTAATTTTATTGGAAGTCAGAAACTTTTAAGGGTCAGGGACTTCGAATGGAATGGAATATCCTTAGGATAATCTATCAATGTATGACTTGGGGAGGGGTGGGGGGTGCTGCGACCCCTTCATTGTTTCTCCAGGCACAGCGCCATAGTGTGGCTATGCCTGGTACTGCAGCTCATGTAACCCCTTGCTGACTGGACTGCTTTTATAAGAAGCAGAATAACATGACAGCCATTATCGGGCAGTTTCTGAGAACGCTGGGTGACAGCTGACATGCCTGCCATTATATTTCCCGCTGGACTTGTTACCTTCACAAAGACTTATTCACCATAGAGGAAGACTAGGCGGCTGCTATGTGGCCCTTGGAGAGAGAGGGGGCCGAGCCCTGGTTAGTCTTAAAGGCGTTGGAAAAACATGGCTGCTTTCTTCCAAAAAACAGCGCCACACCTGTCTATAGGTTGTATCCGGTATTGCAGTTTGGCTCTATTGAAGTGAATGGAGCTGAGCTGCAATACCACACACAACCTGTGGACAGGTGTGGCGCTGTTTTTGGAAGAAAGCCATTATGGATTCTACACCCCGGACAACCCCTTTAAGACCAACCAGGGTTGGGCCCATTTTGATCAGTGATCCAGAATCAGGCGAGGGATCGATACTAGGCAGGAGCGCCATTCAGGAGACTGGAAAAGCTAAATTATTTCTCAAGGACAACTCAAGGACTTCTTGATTTTAGGGGTAAATGGTATTTAGTCACAGACTTTGTCGGGAATCTTTTGTGAAAACCCCCAAATCTTTATAATGTGCTGGATTGCGTATAGTCGGGTGTCGCAGGCCATTGTATGCTATTGCCAGCCATGGGTAGGAATGGGTTAAACCGCCCCTGGTTTTGTACGCTGTGAAGCGTCTCCGTAGATTGTGATAGACGCGGGTGTTACTATCAGCGCCGCGCTGTGACTCCTATCTGGAGCCCGGGGACTGCGTGACTATTATCATTGCTGAGGAGGATACAGGAGGCGAAGGCTTCACCTACATTCTACCCACCAGGAGCGCCACAGATACGGCACTGCCCCCGATGAGATTACAAAGTCATATTCAAATTACCAACTCCATTCACCAATCCGGTGTCTACCCACAATTCCATGCGCTGCGGTATTCTGATATCTTGGTTCACCCTAAACTGCTCAGTGCCATTCCCGCCAAGACTCCCACATAAAAAAGTCAGATACCCCAAAGAATGTATCAGCCACAGAAACGTCTAGAGCAATGTATCAGCCACAGAAACGTCTAGAGCAATGTATCAGCCACAGAAACTTCTAGAGCAATGTATCAGCCACAGAAACTTCTAGAACAATGTATCAGCCACAGAAACTTCTAGAGCAATGTATCAGCCACAGAAACGTCTAGAGCAATGTATCAGCCACAGAAACGTCTAGAGCAATGTATCAGCCACAGAAACTTCTAGAACAATGTATCAGCCACAGAAACTTCTAGAACAATGTATCAGCCACAGAAACGTCTAGAGCAATGTATCAGCCACAGAAACGTCTAGAGCAATGTATCAGCCACAGAAACTTCTAGAACAATGTATCAGCCACAGAAACTTCTAGAACAATGTATCAGCCACAGAAACTTCTAGAACAATGTATCAGCCACAGAAACTTCTAGAACAATGTATCAGCCGCGGAAACTAAGAACAATGTATCAGCCGCGGAAACTAAGAACAATGTATCAGCCACAAAAACTTCTAGAACAATGTATCTGCCGCAGAAACTTCTAGAACAATGTATCTGCCGCAGAAACTTCTAGAACAATATATCAGCCGCAGAAACTTCTAGAGCAATGTATCAGCCACAGAAACTTCTAGAACAATATATCAGCCACAGAAACTTCTAGAACAATATATCAGCCACAGAAACTTCTAGAACAATATATCCGCCTCAGAAACTTCTAGAACAATGTATCAGCCGCAGAAACTTCTAGAACAATATATCAGCCGCAGAAACTTCTAGAACAATGTATCAGCCACAGAAACTTCTAGAACAATATATCCGCCTCAGAAACTTCTAGAACAATGTATCAGCCACAGAAACTTCTAGAACAATGTATCAGCCACAGAAACTTCTAGAACAATATATCAGCCGCAGAAACTTCTAGAACAATGTATCAGCCGCAGAAACTTCTAGAACAATGTATCAGCCACAGAAACTTCTAGAACAATATATCCGCCTCAGAAACTTCTAGAACAATGTATCAGCCGCAGAAACTTCTAGAACAATATATCAGCCGCAGAAACTTCTAGAACAATGTATCAGCCACAGAAACTTCTAGAACAATATATCCGCCTCAGAAACTTCTAGAACAATGTATCAGCCGCAGAAACTTCTAGAACAATGTATCAGCCACAGAAACCTCTAAAACAATATATCAGCCACAGAAACTTCTAGAACAATGTATCAGCCACAGAAACTTCTAGAACAATGTATCAGCCACAGAAACCTCTAGAACAATATATCAGCCACAGAAACTTCTAGAGCAATGTATCAGCCACAGAAACTTCTAGAACAATATATCCGCCTCAGAAACTTCTAGAACAATGTATCAGCCACAGAAACTTCTAGAACAATATATCCGCCACAAAAACTTCTAGAACAATGTATCAGCCACAGAAACCTCTAGAACAATATATCCGCCACAGAAACTTCTAGAACAATGTATCAGCCACAGAAACTGCTAGAACAATATATCAGCCACAGAAACTTCTAGAGCAATGTATCAGCCACAGAAACTTCTAGAGCAATGTATCAGCCACAGAAACTTCTAGAACAATGTATCAGCCACAGAAACTTCTAGAACAATGTATCGGCCACAGAAACTTCTAGAACAATATATCAGCCACAGAAACTTCTAGAACAATGTATCAGCCACAGAAACTGCTAGAACAATATATCAGCCACAGAAACTTCTAGAACAATATATCAGCCACAGAAACTTCTAGAACAATGTATCAGCCACAGAAACTGCTAGAACAATATATCAGCCACAGAAACTTCTAGAGCAATGTATCAGCCACAGAAACTTCTAGAACAATGTATCAGCCACAGAAACTGCTAGAACAATATATCAGCCACAGAAACTTCTAGAACAATATATCAGCCACAGAAACTTCTAGAACAATGTATCAGCCACAGAAACTGCTAGAACAATATATCAGCCACAGAAACTTCTAGAGCAATGTATCAGCCACAGAAACTTCTAGAACAATGTATCAGCCACAGAAACTTCTAGAACAATATATCAGCCACAGAAACTTCTAGAACAATATATCAGCCACAGAAACTTCTAGAGCAATGTATCAGCCACAGAAACTTCTAGAGCAATGTATCAGCCACAGAAACTTCTAGAACAATGTATTAGCCTGTGATTGGCTGCAGCGGTCACATGGGATGAAACATCATCCCAGGAGGCCGCTCTGGAGGAAGAAACACAGACTTCTGGGTAAGTACGAGTTTGTTTGTTTTTCTGAGTTGCGATTTTTGCGGCGGATTCGCTGTAAAAAACGGTTGCTGTTTGTGGCGGGATTTACCTCCCATTGAGTTTAATGGGGAAATCCCGCAACAAATAAGCAGCGATTACACAAATACAATTGACATCCTGCGGAATAAGTCTCCGCACCGCAGGTCAGGCGTTCTTTCCGCTCCGTGTGGAGGAGACTTGTTTTATCTCATCCACTTTGCTGCTGCCGGATTTGCTGCCGATTTTTCCAAAACAAATTCTGTTGCGCACTATTCACGCAACGTATGAACTGACCCCAAGTGCCCGAGCCTGACGCCCCCATGTGATTGTTACCCCTACATTTCTCCCTTACTGATTCTGACGTGCCGGGTCATCTTCTGCTGTTACTCTTTATTTTTCAGTTTATTCAGTAAATCTGTTACTTGGTCTGTGGCTCCTGAATGGAATACCAGACCTGCAGTGAAGACTGACACTTACACAGGCAGGGCAGTAGAAGAGTGGAATTGTGGGTGATAATAATCCTTATAACTTCTGCTCCTCCGGTCAGAATTCTCATCTTACTTTTATACATTTGTCCTCCGTTATTAGTGGTCAAGGTCGTAGCGGTGAAGGTCGTCTCACAGGTTATTGTCCTGCTCCGTAATACACAACATTCATATTAATGACTACGTTCTCCCTCCAGGGGTGTGTGGCTGCTGTGGAGCGCTCCGTCCCCGCTACAAAAGACTCGTGGACAATATCTTCCCGGAGGATTCAGAGGTGAGAGTTTGACCATTTCCTTCCACAGATGGTTTATACGTGCAGCCACTTCCTTTTGGTGAAACAGCGCCACTCTTGTCCATGGCTATGCCTGATATTGCAGCTAAATTCACTTGAATCGGGTCGAGCTGCAATACCAGACACAGCCTATAAACAAGAGTGGCGCTGTTTCTTGAAAAAAATCAAAACAGCCCCCTTTTTCTGATGCCGGATAACTCTTATAGGGAAATGTAGGTACCCTAATGTTGCAGTTCCTTCCTATTTTGACAGTCATCATTGCTGGGGTTCATTGGTGGACGTTCCACATATAGGGGGTGCTCTGTTTGGGAGATTGGTCCGCCCTCTGTTTACTCCCTGCTGCTGTGGTGTGTATTTTGTGTTGCTGGTTCGGGATATAACACAGCATTGGAAACAATATTGTCACACTGAGGCATAATAGGACCTGATGAACAGAGCTGTCAATCACACAGCAGTCCCACCCACAATGAGTTGCTAAGCAGTGTACACAATGGGGGCAGTATATTTAAAGAGCTGCAGGTTGGGAATGAGTCTTATCTTCTTGCACAGTCATCTATGAGGGGAGATGAAAACGCAGGTTACAAAGTCTGGGGACATTGGGAGGTCGGGAGAGGAGACGTCACATCATTACTGTCAGGAGCGAAACGCAAATACGCTGAGCGAGCTCCGGAGGCCGAGATCCAGAGGCCGAGATCCAGAGGCCGAGATCCAGAGGCCGAGATCCAGAGGCCGAGATCCAGAGGCCGAGATCCAGAGGCCGAGATCCAGAGGCCGAGATCCAGAGGCCGAGATCCAGAGGCCGAGATCCAGAGGCCGAGATCCAGAGGCCGAGATCCAGAGGCCGAGATCCGGGCCGCAGGGGAATATGTTCCTCGAAAAGGAAAATCAAGATGAAAATAACTAATGATGTAACAGAGAAAGAGGATCTAATGCAATCATCATGGCCGCACCTACTATAGACTGTATAACAAGTCCTAACATTAGATAACTGTATATTACACCACATTATATTACACCACATTATATTACACCACATTATATTACACCACATTATATTACACTACATTATATTACACCGCATTATATTACACCACATTATATTACACTACATTATATTACACTACATTATATTACACCACATTATATTACACCACATTATATTACACCACATTATATTACACTACATTATATTACACCACATTATATTACACCACATTATATTACACCACATTATATTACACCACACTATATTATATTACACCACATTATATTACACCACATTATATTACACCACATTATATTACACCACATTATATTACACCACATTATATTACACCACATTATATTACACCACATTATATTACACCACATTATATTACACCACATTATATTACACCACACTATATTATATTACACTACATTATATTACACCACATTATATTACACCACATTATATTACACCACATTATATTACACTACATTATATTACACTACATTATATTACACTACATTATATTACACCACATTATATTACACCACATTATATTACACCACATTATATTACACCACATTATATTACACCACATTATATTACACCACATTATATTACACCACATTATATTACACCACATTATATTACACCACATTATATTACACCACATTATATTACACCACATTATATTACACCACATTATATTATATTACACTACATTATATTACACCACATTATATTACACCACATTATATTACACCACATTATATTACACCACATTATATTACACCACATTATATTACACTACATTATATTACACCACATTATATTACACCACATTATATTACACCACATTATATTACACCACATTATATTACACTACATTATATTACACTACATTATATTACACCACATTATATTACACCACATTATATTACACCACATTATATTACACCACATTATATTACACCACATTATATTACACCACACTATATTATATTACACTACATTATATTACACCACATTATATTACACCACATTATATTACACCACATTATATTACACCACATTATATTACACCACATTATATTACACCACATTATATTACACCACACTATATTATATTACACTACATTATATTACACCACATTATATTACACCACATTATATTACACCACATTATATTACACTACATTATATTACACTACATTATATTACACCACATTATATTACACCACATTATATTACACCACACTATATTACACCACATTATATTACACCACATTATATTACACCACATTATATTACACCACATTATATTACACCACATTATATTACACCACATTATATTACACCACATTATATTACACCACATTATATTACACCACATTATATTACACCACATTATATTACACCACATTATATTACACCACATTATATTACACCACATTATATTACACCACATTATATTACACCACATTATATTACACCACATTATATTACACTACATTATATTACACCACATTATATTACACTACATTATATTACACTACATTATATTACACCACATTATATTACACCACATTATATTACACTACATTATATTACACCACATTATATTACACCACATTATATTACACCACATTATATTACACTACATTATATTACACTACATTATATTACACCACATTATATTACACCACATTATATTACACCACATTATATTACACCACATTATATTACACTACATTATATTACACTACATTATATTACACCACATTATATTACACTACATTATATTACACTACATTATATTACACCACATTATATTACACTACATTATATTACACTACATTATATTACACTACATTATATTACACTACATTATATTACACCACATTATATTACACCACATTATATTACACCACATTATATTACACCACATTATATTACACCACATTATATTACACTACATTATATTACACCACATTATATTACACCACATTATATTACACTACATTATATTACACTACATTATATTACACCACATTATATTACACCACATTATATTACACCACATTATATTACACTACATTATATTACACTACATTATATTACACTACATTATATTACACTACATTATATTACACTACATTATATTACACTACATTATATTACACTACATTATATTACACCACATTATATTACACCACATTATATTACACCACATTATATTACACCACATTATATTACACCACATTATATTACACTACATTATATTACACTACATTATATTACACCACATTATATTACACCACATTATATTACACCACATTATATTACACTACATTATATTACACTACATTATATTACACTACATTATATTACACCACATTATATTACACCACATTGTATTACACCACATTGTATTACACCACATTGTATTACACCACATTGTATTACACCACATTGTATTACACCACATTATATTACACCACATTATATTACACCACATTATATTACACCACATTATATTACACCACATTATATTACACCACATTATATTACACCACATTATATTACACCACATTATATTACACCACATTATATTACACCACACTATATTATATTACACCACATTATATTACACTACATTATATTACACCACATTATATTACACCACATTATATTACACCACATTATATTACACCACATTATATTACACCACACTATATTATATTACACCACATTATATTACACTACATTATATTACACCACATTATATTACACCACATTATATTACACCACATTATATTACACCACACTATATTATATTACACCACATTATATTACACCACATTATATTACACCACATTATATTACACCACATTATATTACACCACATTATATTACACCACATTGTATTACAATATATTATACTACATTATAGTATATTGCTATATGTTTATCATGTATTTTATATATATATATATATATATATATATATATATAATTATAATTTTTTGGGTTGTTTTGAAAGAAGTCCAATCGGAGTACAGTATTTTGTCCAGCACTGGTATTATATTGTATTACCGTCTTATACTATAATAAATATACAATATTATATATTACTGTATTGTATTAATGTAAAGTGCATTTATTATATATATTTTATTATGCGCTGTTAATGTTGTGTTATTCTTCTCTGATAACTATACACCCCTTTAAAGTTGAGTAAGTTCACATATACTCTTCACAACCTTTTTGGTACCAATTTTGAGTCCTCCCCCACCCCCCTCTTTATTTCTTTAATCATATCTAAACCTGCATTTAGAATCAGCAGTATTTTTTATTTAACTTTAGGCCTGAATGGAGAAGAAAATATCCTTTACCTCAAAATCAACCAGATGTAGATTTTACCTGTAGGATTTTGTAAATTGTTGTTTGAAAACAATGTTAGAGCAGATAACAGGGGTAATGGTGGTGCCCGTGTCATCAGATTATGAAAGGCTTTTGTTTTTGACTCTATTATGTTGTATCAGTGATGGTTGATCTTGTGTCTCTTGTGATCTCTACAGGATGGTCTGGTCAAAGCGAACATGGAGAAGTTGACTTTTTACGCACTTTCAGCTCCTGAAAAACTGGACCGTATTGGCGCCTACCTCTCGGAGCGGCTCAGCAGAGATGTGTCCAGGCACCGCTATGGGTACGACCACCACCCCTGACATTATTCACTGTAAATTCAGAGCCACATTGTAACTTTTTCATTTTACGTTCCCAACCAGGTGACCCAAGGGCGTACATAACATAGAGGCAGCCTATGCAAATGTTAATGCACCCCTGGAGAGAGGGGGCTGAGCCCATATTGGACTCATACCTCAATTTAATGAATCGTGAGAACCTGTGCATGGTCTACAGACCCTAAAATGTTAGCAACCAAGAGTGTAGGAAATTAACACAAGTATCATGGGGAGAAGATTGAGGCAAATCTACACCACATGCTCCAGGTGATTTGGGGTATGGTGGTTTGAACTAGCACCTGAAGGGAACCCCATTTTAATCATTGCTATGGGGCCCGCTCGCTTCTATGTATACTACTGATGTGACTCAATCTTGAGTTGCACTTTAATAGAAGTGAATGTTAATGGGTGGGTTAGAGGCAGATTCTAGTTACCATAGACGTGACAGTCACGTGGGATTATTCTGCAGAATGTCAACGCGCAGAAAAAGGAGCACTAATGATGTATAATAACAGATAAAAGCTTTCTTCTCCCACCATCAATTATAATCCTGGGTGAAGTGAACGCGGAGGAGGAGGCTTCTCTGTTATTCCCTCTGTAGTCTAACGAGGCAGTTATCAGATACCAGCTGTTATCTAGAACAATAAGGTGCCTTTAGTGCAACACCAGATGGTCCAGAGAACCGATAGTCCGGAATTCATCTAAGAGTTCTGAGAGGCAGAAAGTAAGTATTGTAAAAACCCATTGGACAAATCTACAAAGCTGAGTTTGTCGCAGCTCATGGGTATCCAATTGTGTTATCTGTGTTGTTACATATGGTACTGATGGTAAATCGACTGTATTATGTGTTCTTAGAGAGTTGTTACTATGTGATTTTTGTGGGGTTACATAGGACTGCAGGTAACATCTGCTACAGAATAATATCAGAGTAATGTATGTACACAGTGACTCCACCAGCAGAATAGTGAGTACAGCTCCGGAGTATAATACAGGATGTAACTCAGCATCAATACAGGATAAGTAATGTAATGTATGTACACAGTGACTCCACCAGCAGAATAGTGAGTGCAGCTCTGGAGTATAATACAGGATGTAACTCAGGATCAGTACAGGATAAGTAATGTAATGTATGTACACAGTGACTCCACCAGCAGAATAGTGAGTGCAGCTCTGGAGTATAATACAGGATGTAACACAGGATCAGTACAGGATAAGTAATGTAATGTATGTGTACAGTGACTCCACCAGCAGAATAGTGAGTACAGCTCTGGAGTATAATACAGGATGTAACTCAGGATCAGTACAGGATAAGTAATGTAATGTATGTACACAGTGACTCCACCAGCAGAATAGTGAGTGCAGCTCTGGAGTATAATACAGGATATAACGCAAGATCAGTGCAGGATAAGTAATGTAATGTGTGTACACAGTGACTCCACCAGCAGAATAGTGAGTGCAGCTCTGGAGTATAATACAGGATGTAACTCAATTATGTTAGCACCGCTGTAAACAGTTTTGCTGTTTAGAGGAGCTATAAAACTGACCTTTCTTTGAGCTAGTTGAGAATCTGGAACATTACATTTGTGGGTTCGATTAAACTCTCCAAATGGCTAGAAAAAGAGAGCTTTCATGTGAAACTCGACAGTCTATTCTTGATCTTAGAAATGAAGGCTATTCCATGCGAGAAATTGCCAAGAAACTGAAGATTTCCTACAACGGTGTGTACTACTCCCTTCAGAGGACAGCACACACAGGCTCTAACCAGAGTAGAAAGAGAAGTGGGAGGCCCCGCTGCACAACTGAGCAACAAGACAAGTACATTAGAGTCTCTAGTTTGAGAAATAGACGCCTCACAGGTCCTCAACTGGCAGCTTCATTAAATAGTACCCGCAAAACGCCAGTGTCAACGTCTACAGTGAAGAGGCGACTCCGGGATGCTGGCCTTCAGGGCAGAGTGGCAAAGAATAAGCCATATCGGAGACTGGCTAATAAAAGGAAAAGATTAATATGGGCAAAAGCACACAGACATTGGACAGAGGAAGATTGGAAAAAAGTGTTATGGACAGACTAATCGAAGTTTGAGGTGTTTGGGTCACACAGAAGAACATTTGTGAGACGCAGAACAACTGAAAAGATGCTGGAAGAGTGACTGACGCCATCTGTCAAGCATGGTGGAGGTCATGTGATGGTCTGGGGTTGCTTTGCTCCTGGTAAAGTGGGAGATTTGTACAAGGTAAAAGGGATTTTGAATAAGGAAGGCTATCACTCCATTTTGCAACGCCATGCCATACCCTGTGGACAGCGCTTGATTGGAGCCAATTTCATCCTACAACAGGACAATGACCCAAAGCGTACCTCCAAATTATGCAAGAACTATTTAGGGAAGAAGCCGGCAGCTGGTATTCTATTTGTAATGGAGTGGCCAGCGCAGTCACCAGATCTCAACCCCATAGAGCTGTTGTGGGAGCAGCTTGACCGTATGGTACGCAAGAAGTGCCCATCAAGCCAATCCAACTTGTGGGAGGGGCTTCTGGAAGCATGGGGTGAAATTTCTCCCGATTACCTCAGCAAATTAACAGCTAGAATGCCAAAGGTCTGCAATGCTGGAATTGCTGCAAATGGAGCATTCCAAGACCAAAGCAAAGTCTGAAGGAGAAAATTATTATTACAAATAAAAATCATTATTTCTAACCTTGTCAATGTCTTGACTATATTTTCTAGTCATTTTGCAACTCATTTGATAAATATAAGCGTGAGTTTTCATGGAAAACACAAAATTGTCTGAGTGACCCCAAACTGTTGAACGGTAGTGTGTATATATATATATATATATATATATATATATATATATATATATATATATACACACTTCTTCTTTATGCAATAGTAGTTGGCATGCAATGCCCCTAGTGGTGGTGAAGATATAACATGTCTGCTAGCAGTACAGTTGCATATCCAGTTGTCTGCAGAGTATCGCCTATAAGTGTCACGCTGCGTGTACACGAGAGCAGATTCTTCGTCCCCCTCTATTACAGTATGTGAGATAATTGCCTTGTATGAGGACAGCACTCTCCATGACACCTGCCTCTGAGGCTGTGAAGAAGCACAGGAGGACATGATGAGTGGGTGTGAATAATTCATCATATTAACACAGATGGGAGCACTGAGCCATATGAAGGGTTTTACAGGATTAGAAAAACATTGCTGATATCTTTTAAAAAGAGCGCCACACACGTTCACTGGTTGTATCTGGTATTGCAGCCCCGCTCTGTTGAAGTGAATGTCTGAAGTTGTGGAGCTCTGAACTTTTTTTTATCTGAAAGGATTGTGATAACGTGTGTGCATCTAATAGTCTGAATGTGTCGGCAAGCGGTACCGAGGCCTCCGCACCTCTAGGTAGCGCCACTGGGCAGTCACTGTTCGCAAATTTCTGCTGTACTTCTCTCTAGTGTCCCTTCTCCTAGAGTCCTATGATGATCTGTGTGGGTCGGGGTCTTGCGGTCTTGTACCGTTTTGTGTATACAGCCCCTGTATGTTTCTCCAAGGTTACAGACTACAAACAAACCCTGTGTAGTCTGATCCTACAGTTGTGACTCCACTCCCTGTGTCTTCTCTTCTTGATAACCTACAGACAGTAGAAAATGGAAGAGAGTTAACCATGACTGTAGAATCAGACTACACAGGGTTTGTTTGTAGTCTGTAACCATGGAGACACACAGGTGTGCATAGGAACTGTATACACAAAACGGTAGGTGATTTTTTTTTTTTTTAAATCGAGATTTTTAGATAAATTGGAAGAGATATTTCTGGGCGAACCCTACCCAAGCCCCAGCATGGGAGGCAAAATAAGGACGACTATATGCTGTAGAGATTCACCCTGGTCCCTGTCCCAGTTGTTACCTATGGGGCAGAATTTTAGTGAAGTACAGAACCTCTATGAAGGACTTGTAGACTAGTGCTCCACGGTGCACCACAACTTCAATGTTTATCTATAAGTGGGAGAAAAGTTGTCGACAATTGGAAGAATTCCGGCACGGCCAGAATTCAAGCGACTGTCGCAACTTACCTGCAACTTTTTATTTCATTGAGGTCGCCCAGGCTGGCGGGAATGCTGCAACTTTACGGCTACTTGTGGACGACCCCGTGTTTCTATAGAGCCCTATGGTGGGGTCTGATGCCTGAGACCCCCAGTAAGGTACGGGAAGCGGGCAATACCATTCTCGGGAACGGTGGATGACCCAGTGGTTAAACCCCCCCCCGTTCTACTTAATAAATGGCGGCACATCAGCTGCGTCGTCCTAATGCCCTCAGATTGTGGATTAGTGCAGGATTCCTGCGTGCCCAGGACACATCTGTTCAGCAGCACACGGTCTGATCCCCGCCGCGCCGCCCGTCCTCTGCTTCAGACGCTCTGTGGATTTTGGAGAAGAGCAGCAGGCAGCATTCGAGGCGCCGTCTCCGTTCCCTACGTCCAAACCTACGTGCACTCCGTGAAGATGAGTTGTTGGTGCAGGTAACACTCGACTCGGTCCCTGATTCGTCTTCTAGGTTGTTGGCAGATTCCCTGCATTGCAGTTTTATGTTCCGTTCCTGCAGAGGGACTGGAGCTGCCGAGTCTGCCCTCGCTATACCCGACTGCCAGTGCCCGGCCTGTGCCAGGGGTTTGCATATTGGATAGAAGTTTGCCTTTAGGAAAAGTTGTGACGGGAGACGGAGTGATGGAATAGAGAATATGATTCTGGATACTCTACAGTTATAGCTGGTTGTAGGGAGAGATGTAGCAGAGCTGAATTTGTCATTGAACGCTTTAGAATTGTATTCGCTCCACTAGTTCAGGTTTCCTCTGGCATCTGTAAGACGCTACTGTGAAGAGGTCTGATGCTGCACCAAGTACTCTACCTGCAGATGTAGTAGAACTCAGTTTCTTTCCTTGGTGCTGATTTTATTGTGCACTATGACAACTCTCTGAGTACAGATAATGTAGTGGATGTTACCTGCAGTCCTATGTAACACCACAGATAACACAGTGATAACTCTCTGAGTACAGATAATGTAGTAGATGTTACCTGCAGTCCTATGTAACACCACAGATAACACAGTGATTACTACATTATCTGTATTCAGAGAGTTATCACTGTGTTATCTGTGGTGTTACATAGGACTGCAGGTAACACTACTACATTATCTGTATTCAGAGAGTTGTTACCTGCAGTCCTATGTAACACCACAGATAACAGTGATAGCTCTCTGAGTACAGATAATGTAGTAGATGTTACCTGCAGTCCTATGTAACACCACAGATAACACAGTGATAACTCTTTGAGTACAGATAATGTATTAGATGTTACATGCAGTCCTATGTAACACCACAGATAAAACAGTGATAACTCTTTGAGTACAGATAATGTATTAGATGTTACCTGCAGTCCTATGTAACACCACAGATAAAACAGTGATAACTCTTTGAGTACAGATAATGTATTAGATGTTACCTGCAGTCCTATGTAACACCACAGATAAAATATCAAATCAGGGGAACGCCGTCAGAGGCTGAAACCCCATCCTTGTCATGTCTATCTGATACAGCTGTAGGGTTTGGTACAATGTATCAGAGCTCCCTGTTATAACATGCCCTATAGATTGCAAATGATCTGTACAAGTTTTCATTCTGGATGTAAACTATAATTGTTGTTGATCACTGACAACAAGCAGTGATATTGAAAATAGTGATAAATTATCTACTGCACAGGAGTTCTAGGGCAAGTTGCGTCTTACAATGGAGGACATAAAGTGTGCCAAATTAATGGACATAAACATGAGTACGTGGCCCCGTAGATTTACAACCTCACTAAGACCCTGTTTGGCCGAGCTGTAATATAAACCTCCGCTCGCCCCCCAAAAACATTAGCGGAGGGAACAAGGTGGTCACTGGGGAAGTTTTTGCTACTACTTACTTTTCGGAGTCTCCCTCAGGCAGCAGTGGTGATTTGCGGGTGTTCTCAGCCCATGACTAATGCTGCGTACAAAGTCTGACCTGTCCTGATCCTCGATGGTCAGACTGACTAGTAAGATAACTCTGCCTGGCAGAACATCTTAGGTGTTCCTCAACATTAGAACCCACATTATCTTCTCTACAGAAGCTTCTTATATGAAGAGACATGGTCCTAACAGAACCATCCCATTATGGAGATGTTCCGGGGACTTCCTATGAGAGTGGCTGGAAAGAACAGTGCAGGGGAGACATTAATGCTGTCTCCCCTGCCTTTCTGCATCTATAAATCATCACCAGTAGTGATCACAAGCCTCGCATACCATTTCCAGAGACATAGTAGACTTGGTTACGTGATAACGGTGGATGAGCTGGCTGCTCTCCCTGGCCGGGACACGCTGGGGATTTATGGGGTCAGCATGGCCGCACCAGGGATGGAGAGGCTGTGACTGCAGATTTGTCACCAGGATGTCTATTTCTCTCTATCTCCTCCAGCAGTGTATGGATGACCCATTTCATGTTTTTAGAGATTCGGCTCCTGCAGTGACTGATTTCAGGGTTAAGATGTTCTGCAGTTCTGAGTGAGGGACATTTCTCCTGTGATGGGAGGAGGATAATCAGGACACTGATACTCTACCACTACCCCCATCAGATACCTGAATTGACAGTCTACATAATCGGTACAATCTGTGCATTCAAAATGCAATAATTATTTGGAGATGATCAGCGTTACGTAGGCGCCGCTCTTCTCTCTGGAGGTAAAAAATCACCTGTTACAGATTTGAAGGAGCTCATCTGTCTATAAAGCTCATTGTGCCCTAAAAAGTTGTGCAACTTGCTAATATTCTTTTATATTTCAATTCCTCACCATTTTCAAGATCTCTACTTGCTGTCAGTAAATAGCATCATTGTTTCAGGAAAACCTGTCCTGAATCAGTCCTGCACAATATATCCACTAGGCAATCATCTGTGATCTAAACTAAAACATACCTGTGTCCTACAAACTCGGAGAGGATTACATGGAAGGAAAACTGTTACAAACTGCAACTGTGTAAAGCGCAAACACTGTACAGCAATTTGATGTAGGAAATACTAAGTGCCCCCTTGTATTATGGAAGTACAACTAGGTTGATGGAGGCATGTCTGTGTACAAGCATACTAACTGCTTTCAACAACAACCAGCAGAATTGTGAATTCAGCTCTGGAGTATAAAACAGGCTGTTACTTCGGATCAGTACAGGATATTTCATGTATGTACATAGTGACTCCACCAGCAGAATAGTGAGTACAGCTCTGGAGTATAATACAGGATGTAACTCAGGTTCAGTAGAGGATAAGTAATGTAATATATGTACACAGTGACTCCACCAGCAGAATAGTGAGTGTAGCTCTGGAGTATAATACAGGATGTAACTCAGGATCAGTAGAGGATAAGTAATGTAATGTATGTACACAGTGACTCCACCAGCAGAATAGTCAGTGCAGCTCTGGAGTATAATACAGGATGTAACTCAGGATCAGTACAGGATAAGTAATGTAATGTATGTACACAGTGACTCCACCAGCAGAATAGTGAGGGCAGCTCTGGAGTATAATACAGGATGTAACTCAGGATCAGTACAGGATAAGTAATGTAATGTATGTACACAGTGACTCCACCAGCAGAATAGTGAGTGCAGCTCTGGAGTATAATACAGGATGTAACTCAGGATCGGTACAGGATAAGTAATGTAATGTATGTACACAGTGACTCCACCAGCAGAATAGTGAGTGCAGCTCTGGAGTATAACACAGAATATAACTCAGGATCAGTACAGGATAAGTAATGTAATGTATGTACACAGTGACTCCACCAGCAGAATAGTGAGTGCAGCTCTGGAGTATAACACAGAATATAACTCAGGATCAGTACAGGATAAGTAATGTAATGTATGTACACAGTGACTCCACCAGCAGAATAGTGAGTGCAGCTCTGGAGTATAATACAGGATGTAACTCAGGATCAGTACAGGATAAGTAATGTAATGTATGTACACAGTGAATCCACCAGCAGAATAGTGAGTGTAGCTCTGGAGTATAATACAGGATGTAACTCAGGATCAGTACAGGATAAGTAGTGTAATGTATGTACACAGTACCGCCACCAGCAGAATAGTGAGTGCAGCTCTGGAGTATAATACAGGATGTAACTCAGGATCAGTACAGGATAAGTAATGTAATGTATGTACACAGTGACTCCAGCAGCAGAATAGTGAGTGCAGCTCTGGAGTTCTAGGACAAATAGACCCAGGTAACTGGCTGGCACATTTAATTAATTATATTTAATCACAACACAGAATTTGCCAAAGGCAAAAGAAGCCTTAATTTCCCAGATGCCACAACTAATATATAATGAACCTAAAACATAACTTTTACTTACTTTAGAATAATAGACAGAACAGACTAACAGATTATCGGGGCTAATACCCCCGAGGACACCCCGTCTGGTGGTGCATCATGTCGGGGGGGGGGGGGGGGGGGGGGGGGCTGTCTTCATTTTAAATGCATTGCTGTGTTTCAGCAGCGCTCCCTGAATGTGGACGGCAGCCCCGAGTTTAGGAGAATCTATAATGTGGAAATCCTTTTACGTTTGGTAAGAGACATTTGCTGGCACATTGTTGCAATATTTAGAACGCTGCTTGTCTCTCACTATTGGCCCGCGATATAAGTGTAGACGTGCGGTTTGTCTGTTCTGTCTGAATCTACAGTGAATGAATCCATTAGTAGGTCAATTATCTATTCGTTGTGGTGTCCGGGGCGTCTTTTGCCTTTGGTGAGTTCGGTGTTGCGATTAATATCTCTGGACGTTATTCACATGGTGCGATATTCCATCATGAAGGGGATGGTCTCGGGAAACTCTTTGTATACTGCAGCTGATCTGGCGATTATCTGATGGTGGTCGGTCCGGCTTAGAAGCTGCGGTGGACCATACGTTCCCCTTGTCAATCAGGTGCCCTCATCCTCGGAGTGCTTCTTTATGAAACCATGTTGGCAACCTGTGCATTGGGTCTGTTCGGCCCAACCATGTTGGCTAATTGTGTGGTGCCTGGAGAAGTGGATACTGGGCAGGTTTACTCCATCCTTGAGGGAGGTTGAAGTAGCCACAAAGGCCTCATGGAGGTTCTTCTATAATATGCCCTGGAGGCCACCATATAGTAGCAGCCTATGCCCCCGGTGCCCGCGTCTTTATCTGACGTGTCCCCATCCTCTTCTCCCCTAGCTACGTCTGCATCGCCATGGAGGCTCTGGACCAGCTGTTGATGGCGTGTCACTGCCAGAGCATCAACTTATTCGTGGAGAGTTTCCTAAAGATGGTGGCCAAACTCTTAGAATCCGAGAAGCCAAATCTCCAGATCCTGGGGACTAATTCTGTGAGTATATCGGCATGTGCTGTATCTATAGTCTCCAGCCACCGGTGCAGCGGGCGGAGGGGGTGCCCTCTAGACATTTCTGGTGCTGGTTTTCAAGGAGAAAAGCTCCAGCAGAATCGTCCATCAATCATCACCATCATCATCATCATCATCAGGTTGTAGGTGAAGGTCCTGCAGCCCCAGAGATATTACATTAATAATGGATCCCGGCAAAACCAATGGAAAGGACTTAGATACACCAACCTGGCAGGTGGTATTATATATGACAGGCTTAGATACACTGTTCAACAGACTGTATCGCACATGATAGGCTCAGATATATGGTTCAAAAGACTGTATCACACATGATAGGCTTAGATACACCAGATTAGCAGCACAGTATCTCACGTGATCGGCTTAGATACACCAGATTAGCAGCACGGTATCACACATCTATCTATCTATCATCATGTGACAAGCTGGAGTAATATATTTTTTCGTATTCCACTTACATTTGGAAATATTACATTAGACTGGTCACGTATTTGCCCCTTTAATTGTGAGTAGATGTAAACATTGGGGGCATCACATGGTTTGTTGACATATTTATTACCTGGACATGCGGGGGTTTTCGGGTCTCATAAATTCTCCAAACTCCCCTAATTTCATGACCATCTCAGTAAATATGTAATAAAGCACAACCCCTGCCCCCCCCCGCAGGGATAATCCTCGGGGTTCACATACTTATTATTTCTATCATTACATTGTATGTTTCTGGTCGTCCCTTGATAATAATCTCTTCACGTGTAATGTCCAATGGAAGCAGAAAGTCTAAAATAAAATCTACAGGGTTCAGAAACGTTGCGGCGCTGCCGTATCCGTGAGCACACGAGGAGTTTATTGTTTCCATCTGTTGATTCATCCGTCAGTTTGTCAAGTTTGCCAACATTGAGGAGGACACCCCGTCCTACCACCGCAGCTACGACTTCTTTGTGTCCCGGTTCAGCGAGATGTGTCACTCCAGCTATGAAGATATGGAGATCCGGACAAAGTAAGTACCAAGACTTGTCACCCCTGATACCCGCCGCATGGTTTATTGCCCCTAACGGACAGTCAGTGCTCCAGTCCCTGCGTTTGGTGGCACAGTCCCTGAATAATTTGGTTTAATGACCTATTCGCGGGTGTTCAGAAGCATGGTTCCAGTTGTGTGCCCATTGGTTTGACGCCCCAGACTCTGCTGTTGAGTGTCCTAGACCTTAGAGTCCAGGTCTTTCGTGGTGTCCACTGGTCAAGCCCTAATTCACATGACCGTGTGTGCCACCAGAGTCCCGTCCGTGATCCGTGGAAAGATAGGACATGTTCTATCATTTCATCGATCGTTTTTCACGGACCCGATTCACCCACTAAAGTGAATTGGTCCATGAAAATGATCAAGTGCCACTCGGATTCCATGAAAAACGGCCCAAGTGGCACTCGGTCGTGTTCAACTGGACTTAGCGTTTCAGTTGTGAGTGTCCAGTAGATTAGTGTCCGAATCCATGGTGTCTAGTTGGTTGGTTCCTCAGTCCCTACTAGAGTGGGTTTCTTTCACAGTTCCTGAAGTCCACTGTTTTTTTTTGTCCTAGTCCCTGATGTAATTCAGTTTCATGCAAAATTCCCTTGTCTCCATTGGATTGGGTTTCCAGATTTGTGCCCATTTATTTTGATGCCCAGACTCTAGTGTTCAGTGGTTTAAGGCCCGGACCTTAGCGTTCAGGTCTTTGGTTTCCTAGTGCTTGGTGTCGACTCATTTTGAGTTTGTCCTGGGTGTCCAGTTGTTAAGG
This sequence comes from Rhinoderma darwinii, assembly GCF_050947455.1. NCBI lineage: Eukaryota > Metazoa > Chordata > Amphibia > Anura > Rhinodermatidae > Rhinoderma > Rhinoderma darwinii. Next base: position 13,292,325 of record NC_134690.1, on the reverse strand, counting down.
GTCCCAATCCCTGGTGCTAAGTGTTGGGTGGCCCAGGTTCGGTGTCTAGTGGATGGATTCCTTAATCTCTACATTAGAGTTGTTTGTCTCAACTACTGGATCGCAGGTACTAGGTGTCCCAATCCCTGGTGTTTAGTGTTTTGGTGGCCCTTGCCCTGTTGTCTAGTGGTTTGATGCCTGAATCCCTACTTTACAGTGGTTTAGTTCCACAGTTTTTGGTGTGCACTAGTCTTGTGCCTGGTGTCCAGTGGTTTTGGTCCCAGTCGTAATTCGTTTTAATGCCAAAATCCCTGGGGTCCCAGTTTCTATCTATCCTATCTATCTATCTAATCTATCTATCTATCTATCTATCTATCTATCTATCTATCTGTTATTTCCTTTTAATTGGTTCTGCATACCTCTTTACAGTTTTTGATGCAAGTATTAATATATCTTATATTCCTGTTACTTTAAGGATCCGAATGGCAGGAATTAAAGGTCTTCAGGGAGTTGTCAGGAAAACGGTTAACGATGAACTTCAGGCCAATATCTGGGATCCCCAACATATGGATAAGATTGTACCATCATTACTCTATAACCTCCAGCATGTGGAAGAAACAGAAAGGTGATGCATTACACCATCTGGGGAAATAGATCAGTTGCCCTTATTTTGCTCCACCTTGAGACCATCTTAGACTTTTACATACAGAGGGCCTCTACCTTTGGCGGTCCATAAAGCCTTCAAGAAAGAAATGTTAGCTAAGTAGAATACACTCCGCTAACATTTATTTCTTGAAGGCTTTATGGACCTCCTGCCTGGCACTGACCTCTAGGCTTTTGAGATTACAATGACAGATCATAGCTCCTCTTTTGAAGTTTGCTTTACATTTACAGTTTACATAAATTCTCCTTCACTTTGTAAATATTTTGCTTTACCTGTCATGTTACGGGTTTACTCCATGTCTTTTCATGAGTCAAATCCACATCTGGGTTCAAAATTATTATGGCCGCTACTCGAGATCAGTTCTTTGCTAACAGGCAGCATGCCTGAGCTGTGCAGTGCCTGGTGCAGACCAAATATCCAGGATAAACCACGTCAGCGCTTTTTGCAGACACTGAACTAGCAGGGCATGTGAAATTCTGCAGTTTCTTCAATGAACCACATTAGAATATGCCTTGTGCAGACACTGAGCCAGCAGGGGGCTAAAGAAAAATGTGAAACCTGCAGTTACTATGATGAACCATGTCAGAGTATGCTTTTTTTGCAGACACAAAACCAACAGGCTACTATAGGGCATGGGAAACCCTGCCGTCATACAGTGAACCACATTAGAATATGCTTTGTTTAGACACTGAACCAGCAGGGATTAAATAGATATGTGAAATCTGGCGGTTCCTACAACGAACCACATTAGAGTATGCATTGTACAGACACTGGACCAGCAGGCTACTGTACGGCATGTGAAATCCTGCAGTCCCCACAATGAGCCACATTAGAGTATCCTTTGTGCAGACGCTGAACCAGCAGGGGGTGAAGAAAGATGTGATACCTGCAGTTACTACTGTATGATGAACCATGTCAGAGTATGCTTTTTTGCAGACACTAAACCAGCAGTATGCTGTAGGGCATGTGAAACCCTGCAGTCCCCACAAGGAACCACATTAGAATATGCTTTGTTTAGACACTGAACCAGCAGGTATTAAATAGATATGTGAAATCCGGCGGTTCCTACAACGAACCACATCAGAATATGCATTGTGCAGACACTGAACCAGCAGGCTACTGTACGGCATTGAAAATCCTGCAGTCCCCAGAATGAGCCACATTAGAGTATCCTTTGTGCAGACACTGAACCAGCAGGGGGTTGAAGGGAGATGTGAAATTCTTCTTTACTCAATAAACCAGTTAGAAACTCATGCACACGTTAATGCCCTGTACGACTTATTACCGATCTGCAGGCACTCTGCGTTCTGCCGTATTGTTACTTTGTGGCGCAAATTATTTTACCCCCTGTAATACGGCATGGGGTGGAGCCACCCATGTAAAAACCTCCTTGCTCCCCCCCCCCATATAAAGTCAGAGGCCCATGAATGTACCGTATGGGCTAAAAGCAGTAACATAGATCTGTGCCAAACATATCCATAATACAGTCACGAGCATGAGTATTTGTGCAAAAACTGAACCGGCAGGGGTCTACAGAGAGATTCACACAACTACTGCTACGTGTGGACAAGGCCGGAAAGAAAATCGGCAGAATTGTGAATGCAGCTCTGAATGAGACTGGAGAATAAGACATGATGTAACTCCAGATAAGCCCAACATAAGTAAAGCAAAATATTTGCATATTCGAGATCCCCTCAGACGTGAAGCTCCACCTTGAGCCCATCAGTTACTAATACTTCTGCTGTTTTGTTTTGTCCTGACCATGGTCCCGGCGGCTCAGGTACTACTAGTCCTTATGTTCTGCCTTCAGCTACTTTTCTGCCATCTTTGCTCTCTCGTTCTTGTCTTAGTCTTTTTGCTTCTTCTCGTTTTGGCTTTGGCCATTCTTCTTCTGTACTTGTTTATTTCTTGCATCCGTAGCTCTGTCAGTTCTCCTGTGTATATGAACCTGTGTGCCTTACCCGTCTCATCCTTCACCATTGTCCTGGGTGAAGCTAAGACCTGGCAGCCACAGAGTACTGGAGGGATTATCCTGAAGGGAAAAGGGGCTGTCCTAGGTGGAAGAGCCTTGAGGTACGTCCTCAGGTCCTCAGGACGGTCTTGTGTTTGTCTCGGCCATCATTGATGTATTCCTTGTACTTTCTCATGGTCCATTTGCTCTACTCATTGGCTTTAGATTTTGACGTTGACCCATCCTTGGTCCTGTGTCTTTATACACTGCCCATACATAAGATAGAAGCCAGCCACGATGACCAACCTGACCTTTTTGGCCAACCGTAGGAATCTTATACCAATGAATGTTCTTGATGCTTGACCCGTGGTAGATCATGAATGATCTCTTCCATGGACCTCTATGGTGGCAAACCTACATGTGAAGGCGCCCAGGAAGGAGGGTTCTTGGGTTCACTCAGTCTTGTCTTGCGCTACCGGCCTTGTAGAGATAATGTGTCCTCTTCGTCGTGGAGTCGGACCCAGCGCCTCTTGCTACGGTGCTCCAGGCAAGTTTAGGGTCATTGCGTCATGATCCTCCGCCTTAGATTGGTATTAAGGAGGTGGCACATGACACAATTACCCTAGTTCTGCCTCCAAGGACCATGCCAAGAAGCCACATGAAGAGGGGACTACCAGGGCAGGGGTGGAGGAGCTCCGCGTCAACAAAGACCAGAACGGGAATGTTTTTGGGTTGCCATGCTCAGAAGGCAGACGACGTATGGATGATACATCCTATGTCAGATTTTTTTATCTCTGTGTATGACCAGCTTACGATTGTCCACCTTCTACTGGGTGACTGTTTGGCGCCCCCGTTGCCTTCCTTACCTCTTGCATTTTTCTTTTTCTAAATCTCTTGCTCCCTCCTGGTCTTCAGAGGTCCATGATTCGTCCTCCTCTGTCACCTTGTTAAAATTCTAGGCAGCCGTTTCTCGCTTTGCGAGAAAGTTGGGTGACCATGACGGCCATATGGGTTGTCACTCAGTTGGACAGAAGGGGACGGGGCCATTGGAGATTTTGCATGTAGAACTGATTGTTCACTCTCAGATAGATTTTGCTTTATACTGACACTCGACAAGATTTACTTACCTGGGGGTCTGCAGCTGCTGTGAACCCCAGGAGCTTCCCCATTGCGGTTCTCCGGCCAGCTGTCCTCCTCCTTTCCTGCATCAAAAGCATGGGAAAAAGGTTGTCGACCATCATTTCGTTCTGTATCTAAACATAATTACCGGCTCTGTAGGCTTCAGTGATGTCTCCTGATCCCGCAGCGCCTGTAATGGGTTGCATGAAAAATTAAAGCGCAATTCCGCCCAATTCAAAGTGCATGATCTGCACCATGATTGGGAGGGGTGACTTAAGAAATGGCAGCGTAACTACCCTTGGATAACCGTACGGAACGGGAGGGTAAATCAAAGGGGTTGTCAATCTATACGAGAAATCTCCTAGCCCTTCTATTTTGTATTTTGCAAAGCGCCATTTATTAAGCAGGCCCACCCTATGGCTACCTGATTGCGAAGAGTCCTGTTGAGACCCCTTGCGACCAATGGGGGATCCACTCTCTGCAGGGCATATGAAGCATGACAGTAAAAAGGTCATGTGTCCTCCAAAGTAAGAGCAACTCTTTGCATAAGCTCCCTACACTGGGTAATAGAAGGGGTTCCCAATTGGGGACTCCTCCTGTGATATGCCCTAATAAGCCGTATGCATAAGGGTTGTCCATAGAGGACAAACCTATTAAACTAATGGTTTCCGGAATGAGAACCATGTCCAGATCTTGAACATCTCTCTTTTATGCTGCAGTCATACACGTGTGGAATTGCCCTTTAAATCCATTTGTGCATTTACGCCAACATGCTGCATTGTGCCAACCATATAAAAAAAAATAAAAAAAAATATTAAAAAATAAAAAAATAATATGCTGGAGTACTGTGAATTTACAGTGACACCTAGTGGTCATGACGTTTGTTTCATACTTAGTCGGTCGCCATCGCCCATGCAGAGCGCAGATAAAGAGAAAGAAATCCCAGCCGAACTGGCCGAGCGCTGTCTACGGGAGCTGCTGGGCAGAGCTGCCTATGGAAACATCAAGAACGCCATCAAACCCGTACTCATGTGAGTGTACGCTCAGGCGTTAACTACTTATCCATCGTTTGATTCATTGATTTCCCCCAAATATCAACAAATACAATTGTTTTGTCCCTTTAAAAAGGGGCGTGGTCAGCCGGTCACCACCTGTATCGGCTCATTACACCCGTTATTTGCTGCAACAATGGCTGCTCCACCTGTCATACAGATGTGTAGTTGGCACAAATTTTTGGGATGTTGCCCAAATATTATTGATGACGAGGAATTACTAATATGATACGAATCTGATATAAATATTAATTCCCCCCCTTCGTGTCTGGTGCTGGGTTAAGCATGTGGGTCTGATTCTTTATTTACGTTTTTCAGGCACCTCGATAACCATTCCCTGTGGGAGCCGAAGGTCTTCGCCGTACGATGTTTTAAGATCATCATGTATTCAATACAGGTAAGAACCGGGCGTAAAATAGGCGCAGCATCCAAAGGGTTAACTGCAATTTCTAATTATAAAGTTTTCAACTTTTATATAAATAAATCTTATTCTTTGTATAAGGAGTGAAAACATTCTTGACTATCTTCAGAGGCTAAAAACACGTCCTTATCATGTCCACAGGTGCAGGCTTCGTTGCAGTGTAACAAGTTCGGCATGATCAGACAAATCACAGGCTATAATGCTTTGGAATACATTAGTATAAAAGAATTAGGGTTTGAGGTTCAATCAACCAAAAGATAATGCGGGAAATTTATTAAACACTGAAGGCCGGAATTCTGGCGAAAAGGAGTTACATTGTTACGGCGCTCCCGACACTTTTTACAAATCTGGGTGTAGTTTTGGGGGGATCCACCTATTAATAAATTAAGCACATTTCATTTAAACTTTATGTTAAGACTGGAGTATAAAAGCCAGTCTTAATAAATTCCCCCCATTGTGCATGGAGTTTGTATGTTCTCCTCATGTTTGCGTAAATTTCCTACAGGTACTCAGTTTTTTTTCCACATTAAAACTACTTTAATCCTGCCCCCTATATACATAAATATAACTACTATAATACTGCCCCCTATACACAAGAATATAACTACTGTAATACTGCCCCTATATACAAGAATATAACTACTGTAATACTGCCCCTATATACAAGAATATAACTACTATAATACTACTCCTATATACAAGAATATAACTACTATAATACTGCCCCCTATATATAAGAATATAACTACTATAATACTGCCCCTATATACAAGAATATAACTATTATAATACTGCCACTATATACAAGAATATATCTACTATAATACTGCCCCTATATACAAGAATATAACTACTATAATACTGCCCCTATATACAAGAATATAACTACTATAATACTGCCCCTATATACAAGAATATAACTACTATAATACTGCCCCTATATACAAGAATATAACTACTATAATACTGCCCCCTATATACAAGAATATAACTACTATATTACTGACCCTATGTACAAGAATATAACTACTATAATACTGCTCCTATATACAAGAATATAACTACTATAATACTGCTCCCTATATACAAGAATATAACTACTATAATACTGCCCCCTATACACAAGAATATAACTACTATAATGCTGCCCCTATATACAAGAATATAACTACTATAATACTGCCCCTATATACAAGAATATAACTACTATAATACTGCCCCCTATATATAAGAATATAACTACTATAATACTGCCCCTATATACAGGAATATAACTACTATAATACTGCCCCCTATATACTAGAATATAACTACTATAATACTGCTCCTATATACAAGAATATAACTACTATAATACTGCCCCCTATATACAAGAATATAACTACTATAATACTGCTCCCTATATACAAGAATATAACTACTATAATACTGCTCCCTATATACAAGAATATAACTACTATAATACTGCTCCTATATACAAGAATATAACTACTATAATGCTGCCCCTATATACAAGAATATAACTACTATAATACTGCCCCTATATACAAGAATATAACTACTATAATACTGCCCCCTATATATAAGAATATAACTACTATAATACTGCCCCTATATACAGGAATATAACTACTATAATACTGCCCCCTATATACTAGAATATAACTACTATAATACTGCTCCTATATACAAGAATATAACTACTATAATACTGCCCCCTATATACAAGAATATAACTACTATAATACTGCTCCCTATATACAAGAATATAACTACTATAATACTGCTCCCTATATACAAGAATATAACTACTATAATACTGCTCCTATATACAAGAATATAACTACTATAATACTGCCCCTATATACTAGAATATAACTACTATAATACTGCTCCTATATACAAGAATATAACTACTATAATACTGCCCCCTATATACAAGAATATAACTACTATAATACTGCCCCCTATATACAAGAATATAACTACTATAATACTGCCCCCTATATATAAGAATATACCTACTATAATACTGCCCCCTATATACAACAATATAACTACTATAATACTGCTCCCTATATACAAGAATATAACTACTATAATACTGCCCCCTATATACAAGAATATAACTACTATAATACTGCCCCTATATACAAGAATATAACTACTATAATACTGCCCCCTATATACAAGAATATAACTACTATAATACTGCCCCTATTTACAAGAATATAACCACTATAATACTGCCCCCTATATGCAAGAATATAACTACTATAATACTGCCCCTATATACAAGAATATAACTACTATAATACTGCCCCTGTATACAAGAATATAACCACTATAATACTGCCTCTATATACAAGAATATAACTATTATAATACTGCCCCTATATACAAGAATATAACTACTATAATACTGCTCCTATATACAAGAATATAACTACTATAATACTGCTCCCTATATACAAGAATATAACTACTATAATACTGCTCCCTATATACAAGAATATAACTACTATAATAGTGCTCCTATATACAAGAATATAACTACTATAATACTGCTCCTATATACAAGAATATAACTACTATAATACTGCTCCCTATATACAAGAATGTAACTACTATAATACTGCTCTTATATACAAGAATATAACTACTATAATACTGCCCCTATATACAAGAATATAACTACTATAATACTGCCTCCTGTATACAAGAATATAACTACTATAATACTGCTCCCTATATACAAGAATATAACTACTATAATACTGCCCCTATATACAAGAATATAACTACTATAATACTGCTCCTATATACAAGAATATAACTACTATAATACTGCTCCTATATACAAGAATATAACTACTATAATACTGCCCCTATATACAAGAATATAACTACTATAACACTGCTCCTATATACAAGAATATAACTGCTATAATACTGCTCCTATATACAATAATATAACTACTATAATTCTGCCTCCTATATACAAGAATATAACTACTATAATACTGCCCCTATATACAAGAATATAACTACTATAACACTGCTCCTATATACAAGAATATAACTGCTATAATACTGCTCCTATATACAATAATATAACTACTATAATACTGCTCCTATATACAAGAATATAACTACTATAAGGGCATGCCCACACGTGGCGGATTACCTCCGCAACTGTCCGCATCAATGCCACACTGAATCTGCGTTGCAGATTCTGCGGCGGATCTGCCCAAAATGTGCAGTAAATTGATGCGGACTAGCTGCTGCGGACTGCGGGAAAAGTGCTTCCCTTCTCTCTATCAGTGCAGGATAGAGAGAAGGGACAGCACTTTCCCTAGTGAAAATAAAAGATTTTCATACTTACCGGCCGTTGTCTTCGTGACGCGTCCCTCTTTCGGCATACAGCCCGACCTCCCTGGATGACGCGGCAGTCCATGTGACCGCTGCAGCCTGTGATTGGCTGCAGCCGTCACTTAGACTGAAACGTCATCCTGGGAAGCCGGACTGGAGACAGAAGCAGGGAGTTCTCGGTAAGTATGAACTTCTTCTATTTTTTTTACAGGTTGCTGTATATTGGGATCGGTAGTCACTGTCCAGGGGGCAGAAACAGTTACTGCCGATCGCTTAACTCTTTCAGCACCCTGGACAGTGACTATTTACTGACGTCGCCTAGCAACGCTCCCGTAATTACTGGAGCTCCATTGACTTCCTCAGTCTGGCTGTAGACCTAGAAATACATAGGTCCAGCCAGAATGAAGAAATGTCATGTCAAAAAAGCAAGACGCATCCGCAGCACACATAACATGTGCATGACAGCTGCGGACTTCATTGCGGAACTTAGAATCTCCATTGAAGTCAATGGAGAACTTCCGCCATGAGTCCGCCACTGCTCCGCAACAGACAGAGCATGCTGCGGACACCAAATTCCGCACCGCAGCCTATGCTCCGCAGCGGAATTTTCAGCCTCGTCTAAACGAAGCCTACTAAAAAGAAGTGGAAGTCAATGCAGAAACGGCTCCGCTGCGGATTAACGCTGCGGAGTGTCCGCAGCGGAATTCAAGAGCAATTCCGTCACGTCTGGCTTTGCCCTAATACTGCTCCCTATGTACAAGAATATAACTACTATAATACTGCCCCCTATATACAAGAATATAACTACTATAATACTGCCACCTATATGCAAGAATATAACTACTATAATACTGCTCCCTATATACAAGAATATAACTACTATAATACTGCCTCTATATACAAGAATATAACTACTATAATACTGCCTCCTATATACAAGAATATAACTACTATAATACTGCCCCCTATATACAAGAATATAACTACTATAATACTGCCCCTTATATACAAGAATATAACTACTATAATACTGCCCCCTATATACAAGAATATAACCACTATAATACTGCTCCTATATACAAGAATATAACTACTATAATACTGCCCCCTATGTACAAGAATATAACTACTATAATACTGCTCGTATATACAAGAATATAACTACTATAATACTGCCCCCTATGTACAAGAATATAACTACTATAATACTGTTCCCTATATACAAGAATATAACTACTATAATACTGCCCTCTATATATAAGAATGTAACTACTATAATACTGGCCCCTATATACAAGAATATAACTACTCTAATACTGCTCCTATATACAAGAATATAACTACTATAATACTGCCCCTATATACAAGAATATAACTACTATAATACTGCTCCCTATATACAAGAATATAACTACTATAATACTGCCTCTATATACAAGAATATAACTACTATAATACTGCCCCTTATATACAAGAATATAACTACTATAATACTGCCACCTATATACAAGAATATGACTACTATAATACTGCTCCCTATATACAAGAATATAACTACTATAATACTGCCCCTTATATACAAGAATATAACTACTATAATACTGCCCCTTATAAACAAGAATATAACTACTATAATACTGCCACCTATATACAAGAATATGACTACTATAATACTGCTCCCTATATACAAGAATATAACTACTATAATACTGCCCCTATATACAAGTATATAACTACTATAATACTGCCCCCCATGTACAAGAATATAACTACTATAATACTGCTCCTATATACAAGAATATAACTACTATAATACTGCCCCTATATACAAGAATATAACTACTATAATACTGCTCCCTATATACAAGAATATAACTACTATAATACTGCTACTATATACAGGAATATAACTACTATAATACTGCTCCCTATATACAAGAATATAACTACTATAATACTGCCCCCTATATACAAGAATATAACTACTATAATACTGCCCCTTATATACAAGAATATAACTACTATAATACTGCCACCTATATACAAGAATATAACTACTATAATACTGCTCCCTATATACAAGACTATAACTACTATAATACTGCCCCTATATACAAGTATATAACTACTATAATACTGCCCCCTATGTACAAGAATATAACTACTATAATACTGCTCGTATATACAAGAATATAACTACTATAATACTGCCCCCTATGTACAAGAATATAACTACTATAATACTGTTCCCTATATACAAGAATATAACTACTATAATACTGCCCTCTATATATAAGAATATAACTACTATAATACTGCTCCTATATACAAGAATATAACTACTATAATACTTCTCCCTATATACAAGAATATAACTACTATAATACTGCTCCTGTATACAAGAATATAACTACTATAATACTGCCCCCTATATACAAGAATATAACTACTATAATACTTCTCCCTATATACAAGAATATAACTACTATAATACTGCTGCTATATACAAGAATATAACTACTATAATACTGCCCCCCATGTACAAGAATATAACTACTATAATACTGCTCCTATATACAAGAATATAACTACTATAATACTGCCCCCTATATACAGGAATATAACTACTATAATACTGCTCCTACATACAAGAATATAACTTCTATAATACTGCTCCCTATATACAAGAATATAACTACTATAATACTGCTCCTACATACAAGAATATAACTTCTATAATACTGCTCCCTATATACAAGAATATAACTACTATAATACTGCCTCCTATATACAAGAATATAACTACTATAATACTACTCCTATATACAAGAATATAACTACTATAATACTGCTCCCTATATACAAGAATATAACTACTATAATACTGCCCCTATATACAAGAATATAACTACTATAATACTGCTCCCTGTATATAAGAATATAACTACTATAATACTGCTCCTATATACAAGAATATAACTACTATAATACTGCCCCTGTGTACAAGAATATAACTACTATAATACTGTCCCCTATATACAAGAATATAACTACTATAATACTGCTCCCTATATACAAGAATATAACTACTATAATACTGCGCCTATATACAAGAATATAACTACTATAATACTGCCTCCTATATACAAGAATATAACTATTATAATACTGTCCCCTATATACAAGAATATAACTACTATAATACTGCCTCCTATATACAAGAATATAACTACTATAATACTTCTCCTATACACAAGAATATAACTACTATAATACTGCTCCCTATATACAAGAATATAACTACTATAATACTGCCCCTATATACAAGAATATAACTACTATAATACTGCATCCTATATACAAGAATATAACTACTATAATACTGCTCCTATATACAAGAATATAACTATCATAATACTGCTCCTATATACAAGAATATAACTACTATAATACTGCCCCCTATATACAAGAATATAACTACTATAATACTGCTCCTATATACAAGAATATAACTACTATAATACTGCTCCTATATACAAGAATATAACTACTATAATACTGCCCCTATATACAAGAATATAACTACTATAATACTGCCCCTATATACAAGAATATAACTACTATAATACTGCCCCTATATACAAGAATATAACTACTATAATACTGCATCCTATATACAAGAATATAACTACTATAATACTGCTCCTATATACAAGAATATAACTATCATAATACTGCTCCTATATACAAGAATATAACTACTATAATACTGCCCCCTATATACAAGAATATAACTACTATAATACTGCCCCCTATATACAAGAATATAACTACTATAATACTGCCCCCTATATACAAGAATATAACTACTATAATACTGCTCCTATATACAAGAATATAACTACTATAATACTGATCCTATATACAAGAATATAACTACTATAATACTGCCCCTATTTACAAGAATATAACTACTATAATACTGCCCCTATATACAAGAATATAACTACTATAATACTGCTCCTATATACAAGACTATAACTACTATAATACTGCCCCTGTGTACAAGAATATAACTACTATAATACTGTCCCCTATATACAAGAATATAACTACTATAATACTGCCCCTATATACAAGAATATAACTACTATAATACTGCCTCTATATACAAGAATATAACTACTATAATACTGCCCCTATATACAAGAATATAACTACTATAATACTGCTCCTATATCCAAGAATATAACTACTATAATACTGCTCCCTATATACAAGAATATAACTACTATAATACTGCTCCCTATATACAAGAATATAACTACTATAATACTGCTCCTATATACAAGAATATAACTACTATAATACTGCCCCTATATACAAGAATATAACTACTATAATACTGCCCCCTATATACAAGAATATAACTACTATTATACTGCCCCCTATATACAAGAATATAACTACTATAATACTGCTCCTATATACAAGAATATAACTACTATAATACTGCCTCCTATATACAAGAATATAACTACTATAATACTGCTCCTATACACAAGGATATAACTACTATAATACTGCTCCCTATATACAAGAATATAACTACTATAATACTGCCCCTATATACAAGAATATTACTACTATAATACTGCCCCCTATATATAATTATATATCTGGTATGGTTTGTCTCTCTCTATTCTCACATAGCCGCAGCATTCGCACCTGGTGATACAACAATTATTGAGCCACTTGGATGCTAACAGTAAAAGTGCTGCCACTGTCCGGGCTGGAATTGTTGAGGTTCTGTCTGAAGCCGCTGTGATTGCCACCACAGGGTCTGTGGGTATGTAGTGCAGTATATTAATATTACAATATGTTTACCGATGTAGTAGAGCTGAACTTGTCATTTAGCCATTTTTTTGTTTAGGAATAATGGTAACTCTGAGCTAATAGGTAGGTTCACCTGCAAATCAATGGAAAATCTTTTTAAACACAGTATAACTTGCCAAATGCAGACTAAAATCGACTTCATTGTCACATTCAGCTCTGCTACATCTGCACCTTCCAGGTTTTCTTCTTTACTAGAACAATATATAGTTTTTCTAAATAAATGTGTAAATCCTTATGTGCAGGTCCCACGGTGCTGGAATTGTTTAACACGTTGCTCCGGCAGCTGCGGCTGAGCATTGACTATGAGCTGACCGGCAGCTACGACTCAGCGGTGAACATCGGCAGCAAGATTATCAAAGAGCACGAGGAGAGGATGTTCCAGGAGGCCGTCATCAAGACCATAGGTAATGTAAATGATGGTGATCGAAGCAAGTCATGTGACTAGTCAATTATCTCCCTGTACATCATGTGACTCACCTGTAATCTCCCTGTACATCATGTGACTGACCTGTAATCTACCTGTACATCGTGTGACTCACCTGTAATCTCCCTGTACATCATGTGACTCACCTGTAATCTCCCTGTACATCATGTGACTGACCTGTAATCTACCTGTACATCATGTGACTGACCTGTAATCTACCTGTACATCATGTGACTGACCTGTAATCTACCTGTACATCATGTGACTGACCTTTTATCTACCTGTACATCATGTGACTGACCTGTAATCTACCTGTACATCATGCGACTGACCTGTAATCTACCTGCGCATCATGTGACTGACCTGTAATCTACCAATACATCATGTGACTGACCTGTAATCTATCTGAATATTATGTAACTGACTTGTAATCTACCTGTACATAATGTGACTGACCTGTAATTTACCTGTACATCGTATGACTGACCTGTAATCTACCTGTACATCATGTGACTGACCTGTAATCTACCTGTACATTATATGACTGGCCTGTAATCTACCTGTACATCATGTGACTGACCTGTAATCTACCTGTACATCATGTGACTGACCTATAATCTACCTGTACATCATGTGACTGACCTGTAATTTACCTCTACATTATCTAAATGACCTCTAATCTACCTGTACATTGTGACGGACCTGTAATCTACCTGTACATCATGTGACTGACCTCTAATCTACCAGTACATCATGTGACTGACCTGTAGTCTACCTGTTCATCACGTGACTGACCTGTGATTTACCTGTACATCATGTAACTGACCTGTAATCTACCTGTACATCATGTGATTGACCTGTAATCTACCTGTACATCATGTGACTGACCTGTAATTTACCTGTACATCATGTGACTGAACTGTAATCTACCTGTACATCATGTGACTGAACTGTAATCTACCTGTACATCATGTGACTGACCTGTAATTTACCTCTACATTATCTAAATTACCTCTAATCTACCTGTACATTATATGACTGGCCTGTAATTTACCTATACCTCATGTGACCGTCCTGTAATCTACCTGTACATCGTGTGACTGACCTGTAATCTACCTGTACCTCATGTGACTGACCTGTAATCTACCTGTACATCGTGTGACTGACCTGTAATCTACCTGTACATCATGTGACTGACCTGTAATCTACCTGTACATTATACGACTGGCCTGTAATCTACCTGTACATCATGTGACTGACCTCTAATCTACCAGTATATCATGTGACTGACCTGTAATCTACCTGTACATCATGTGACTGACCTGTAATCTACCTGTACATCATGTGACTGACCTGTAATTTACCTCTACATTATCTAAATTACCTCTAATCTACCTGTACATTATATGACTGGCCTGTAATTTACCTATACCTCATGTGACCGTCCTGTAATCTACCTGTACATCGTGTGACTGACCTGTAATCTACCTGTACCTCATGTGACTGACCTGTAATCTACCTGTACATCGTGTGACTGACCTGTAATCTGCCTGTACATCATGTGACTGACATCTAATCTACCTGTACATCGTGACTGACCTGTAATCTACCTGTACATCATGTAACTGACCTGTAATCCACCTGTCCTTCATGTAACTGACCTGTAATCTACCTGTACATCGTGACTGACCTGTAATCTACCTGTACATCATGTGACTGACCTGTAATCTACCTGTACATCATGTAACTGACCTGTAATCTACCTGTACATCATGTAACTGACTTGTAATCTACCTGTACATAATGTGACTGACCTGTAATTTACCTGTACATCGTGTGACTGACCTGTAATCTCCCTGTACATCGTGTGACTGACCTGTAATCTACCTGTACATCATGTGACTGACCTGTAATCTACCTGTACATCATGTGACTGACCTATAATCTACCTGTACATCATGTAACTGACCTGTAATCTACCTGTACATCATGTGACTGACCTGTAATTTACCTCTACATTATCTAAATGAGCTCTAATCTACCTGTACATTGTGACTGACCTGTAATCTACCTGTACATCATGTGACTGACCTGTAATTTACCTGTACATCGTGTGACTGACCTGTAATCTACCTGTACATCATGTGACTGACCTGTAATCTACCTGTACATCATGTGACTGACCTATAATCTACCTGTACATCATGTAACTGACCTGTAATCTACCTGTACATCATGTGACTGACCTGTAATTTACCTCTACATTATCTAAATGAGCTCTAATCTACCTGTACATTGTGACTGACCTGTAATCTACCTGTACATCATGTGACTGACCTGTAATCTACCTGTACATCATGTGACTGACCTGTGATTTACCTCTACATTATCTAAATTACCTCTAATCTACCTGTACATTATATGACTGGCCTGTAATTTACCTATACCTCATGTGACTGACCTGTAATCTACCTGTACATCATGTGACTGACATCTAATCTACCTGTACATCGTGACTGACCTGTAATCTACCTGTACATCATGTAACTGACCTGTAATCTACCTGCGCATCATGTGACTGACCCGTAGTCTACCTGTACATCATGTAACTGACCTGTAATCTACATGTACATCATGTGACGGACTTGTAATCTACCTGTACATCATGTGACTGACATCTAATCTACCTGTCCTTCATGTGACTGACCTGCAATCTAACTGTACATCGTGACTGACCTGTAATCTACCTGTACATCATGTAACTGACCTGTAATCTACCTGTACATCATGTGACTGACCTGTAGTCTACCTGTTCATCACGTGACTAACCTGTAATCTACCTGTACATCATGTGACGGACTTGTAATCTACCTGTACATCATGTGACTGACATCTAATCTACCCGTCCTTCATGTGACTGACCTGTAATCCACCTGTCCTTCATGTAACTGACCTGTAATCTACCTGTACATCATGTGACTGACCTGTAATCTACCTGTACATCATGTGACTGACCTGTAATCTACCAGTACATCATGTGACTGACCTGTAATCTACCAGTACATCATGTGACTGACCTGTAATCTACCTGTTCATTATGTGACGGACCTGTAGTCTACCTGTACATCATGTGACTCACCTGTAATCTACCTGTACATCATGTGACTGACATCTAATCTACCTTTACATCATGTGACTGACCTGCAATCTACCTGTACATCGTGACTGACCTGTAATCTACCTGTACATCATGTAACTGACCTGTAATCTACCTGTACATCACGTGACTGACCTGTAGTCTACCTGTACATCATGTAACTGACCTGTAATCTACCTGTACATCATGTGACGGACTTGTAATCTACCTGTACATCATGTGACTGACATCTAATCTACCTGTCCTTCATGTGACTGACCTGTAATCTACCTGTCCTTCATGTAACTGACCTGTAATCTACCTGTCCATCATGTGACTGACCTGTAATCTACCTGTACATGATGTGACTGACCTGTAATCTACCTGTTCATTATGTGACGGACCTGTAGTCTACCTGTACATCATGTGACTCACCTGTAATCAACCTGTACATCATGTGACTCACCTGTAATCTACCTGTATATCATGTGGCTGACATTTAATATACCTGTACATCATGTGACTGATTTATAATCTACCTGTACATCATGTGACTGACCTGTAATCTACCTGTACATCATGTGACTGATCTGTAATCTACCTGTACATCATGTGACTGACCTGTAATTTACCTGTACATCATGTGACAGACCTGTAATCTACCTGTACATCATGTGACTGACCTGTAATCTACCTGTACCTCATGTGACTGACCTGTAATCTACCTGTACATCATGTGACTGACCTGTAATCTACCTGTACATCATGTGACTGACCTGTAATCTACCTGTACATCATGTGACTGACCTGTAATCTACCTGTACATCATGTGACTGACCTGTAATCTACCTGTACATCACGTGACTGGCATTTAATATACCTGTACATCATGTGACTGACCTGTAATCTACCTGTACATCACGTGACTGACCTGTAATCTACCTGTACATCACGTGACTGACCTGTAATCTACCTGTACATCACGTGACTGACCTGTAATCTACCTGTACATCACATGACTGACAATATTTCACGCTTTGGCCACATTCTTATGTTTTTATTGCTCCCATGGGAGAGCAATTCACAGTTTACAAAAGTTCCATGCACCGTCCCCACGAATTTCATCTTAATTTAACTCTTAAGTGTCAGTCCTTAGCACCCCCACCCCCCAATATTTGTCAGACTGCCCTTTACAGAGCACGAACCGCACTTTAAAAAATTCTTACAAACTTCAGGCTGTAGCTCAGATCATTGGCTGAACGGTAGAAAGTGGTAATTGCGGATGAGGGGAACAGACCAGTCACAATTGGAGCGGCCTCTTCCAGATATGTGCGCGCGGAGGATTTGTATTTCTCTATTGGGGTATATTTCAACCGAATGTATTTGGTTATGTATTCAATGTCCAGCAGGGGGCAGCGCACACACAATTATCATAAACGAGTTCTCTGACTAGTAATTAAAATGAAGGGAAATCTACGAGCCACTTACCAACTCTTCTTCGATCCCATAAACTGGGTCAAAACTGGACTTAGTCTTTTTTTTTTTTTTTGCATGTAGTGGGGGTGTACACTGCCGGACCCCCAGCCGTCGGCTTTTCATGACTGTTTGACATATCTGTACAATTTTTTGTACTAGTGCACAATAATTTTCCAGGTCTGATAGCGTTTATGTGATTATTGTTGTAGGATCATTTGCCAGCACGCTACCTGCATACCAGAGGTCGGAGGTCATGCTATTCATAATGGGAAAAGTGCCGCTGCCTTCAATGCATCATCCGATGGAGCCCGGAAAAGCAGGGTAAGGGTTAACCTGTGTCCTATACCAGTGGTGTATGGAAACCTTACATTGAAAACCCTTCACTTCCACAGAAGCACATGTCAGAGGTGATTGTGGAATATGACTGATAACAGAGAATAACAGCTTATAATGAGGTATTTAACAGAAAACATATATTCCATTCCCTGTGTTGGTATTGGATTTTATATACAATTCTGCAAACCCTCCAACAAGCAGCAATACACACCGTAACCGCAGCGCAACCCTCACCCCTCGTCCCCAAAGGCATGATGGATCCTCCAAACCCTGGCCCTCCACCTCGCAAATCCAAACTTTGTTTAAATATGTGCCCTAATGATAGTGCCATACATTGTCCATATAATACTGCCATACATTGCATATATAATACCGCCATACATTGCCCATATAATACCGCCATACATTGCATATATAATACCGCCATACATTGCCCATATAATACTGCCATACATTGCATATATAATACCGCCATACATTGCCCATATAATACCGCCATACATTGCCCATATAATACCGCCATACATTGCCCATATAATACCGCCATACATTGCATATATAATACCGCCATACATTGCCCATATAATACCGCCATACATTGCATATATAATACCGCCATACATTGCCCATATAATACTGCCATACATTGCATATATAATACCGCCATACATTGCCCATATAATACTGCCATACATTGCCCATATAATACTGCCATACATTGCCCATATAATACTGCCATACATTGCATATATAATACCGCCATACATTGCCCATATAATACCGCCATACATTGCCCATATAATACCGCCATACATTGCCCATATAATACTGCCATACATTGCCCATATAATACTTCCATACATTCCCCATATAATACCTCCATACATTGCATATATAATACCGCCATACATTGCATATATAATACCGCCATACATTGCATATATAATACCGCCATACATTGCATATATAATACCGCCATACATTGCATATATAATACCGCCATACATTGCATATATAATACCGCCATACATTGCATATATAATACCGCCATACATTGCCCATATAATACCGCCATACATTGCCCATATAATACCGCCATACATTGCCCATATAATACTGCCATACATTGCCCATATAATACTTCCATACATTCCCCATATAATACCTCCATACATTGCATATATAATACCGCCATACATTGCATATATAATACTGCCATACATTGCCCATATAATACCGCCATACATTGCATATATAATACCGCCATACATTGCATATATAATACCGCCATACATTGCCCATATAATACCGCCATACATTGCCCATATAATACCGCCATACATTGCCCATATAATACTGCCATACATTGCATATATAATACTGCCATACATTGCATATATAATACCGCCATACATTGCCCATATAATACCGCCATACATTGCATATATAATACTGCCATACATTTCATATATAATACCGCCATACATTTCATATATAATACCGCCATACTTTGCCCATATAATACTGCCATACATTGCATATATAATACCGCCATACATTGCATATATAATACCGCCATACTTTGCCCATATAATACCGCCATACATTGCATATATAATACCGCCATACATTGCATATATAATACCGCCATACTTTGCCCATATAATACCGCCATACGTTGCCCATATAAATACCGCCATACGTTGTCCATATAAATACCGCCATACATTGGCCATATAATACCGCCATACATTGCCCATATAATACCGCCATACATTGCCCATATAATACTGCCATACATTGCCCATTTAATACTGCCATACATTGCCCATTTAATACCGCCATACATTGCCCATTTAATACCGCCATACATTGCCCATATAATACCGCCATACATTGCCCATATAATACCGCCATACATTGCATATATAATACCGCCATACGTTGCCCATATAAATACCGCCATACGTTGCCCATATAATACCGCCATACATTGCCCATATACTACTGCCATATAAGAGTGCCAGATGCAGTGCCCAGGCAGTAGTGCCAGAAGCAGTGCCCAGGCAGTAGTGCCAGAAGCAGTGCCCAGGCAGTAGGGCCACATGCAGTGCCCACACAGTAGGGCCACATGCAGTGCCCACACAGTAGTGCCAGATGCAGATCCCACAGAATAGTGTCAACCGCAGATCCCACAGACAATAGTGCCAGCCTCAGATCCCACACAATATTGACATACGCAGATCCCACACAATATTGCCATCCCAGATCCCGCACAATAGTGGCAGCCGCAGATCCCGCACATCAGTGCCAGACGCAGATCCCACACAATAGTGCCAGACGCAGACCCCACACAATAGTGCTAGCAGTAGATCCCACACGATAGTGTCAAACACAGTACCCACACAATAGCGCCAGACGCAGATTCCACTCAATAGCGCCAGCCGCAGATCCCACACATCAGTGCCAGCCGCAGATCCCACACATCAGTGCCAGATGCAGATCCCACACAATATTGCCAGACGCAGATCCCACACAGTAGTGCCAGACGCAGATCCCACACAGTAGTGCCAGACGCAGATCCCACACATCAGTGCCAGACGCAGATCCCACACATCAGTGCCAGACGCAGATCCCACACATCAGTGCCAGACGCAGATCCCACACATCAGTGCCAGACGCAGATGCCACACAATATTGCCAGACGCAGATGCCACACATCAGTGCCAGACGCAGATGCCACACATCAGTGCCAGACGCAGATGCCACACATCAGTGCCAGACGCAGATGCCACACATCAGTGCCAGACGCAGATGCCACACATCAGTGCCAGACGCAGATGCCACACATCAGTGCCAGACGCAGATGCCACACATCAGTGCCAGACGCAGATGCCACACATCAGTGCCAGACGCAGATGCCACACATCAGTGCCAGACGCAGATGCCACACATCAGTGCCAGACGCAGATGCCACACATCAGTGCCAGACGCAGATGCCACACATCAGTGCCAGACGCAGATGCCACACATCAGTGCCAGACGCAGATGCCACACATCAGTGCCAGACGCAGATGCCACACATCAGTGCCAGACGCAGATGCCACACATCAGTGCCAGACGCAGATGCCACACATCAGTGCCAGACGCAGATGCCACACATCAGTGCCAGACGCAGATGCCACACATCAGTGCCAGACGCAGATGCCACACATCAGTGCCAGACGCAGATGCCACACATCAGTGCCAGACGCAGATGCCACACATCAGTGCCAGACGCAGATGCCACACATCAGTGCCAGACGCAGATGCCACACATCAGTGCCAGACGCAGATGCCACACATCAGTGCCAGACGCAGATGCCACACATCAGTGCCAGACGCAGATGCCACACATCAGTGCCAGACGCAGATGCCACACATCAGTGCCAGACGCAGATGCCACACATCAGTGCCAGACGCAGATGCCACACATCAGTGCCAGACGCAGATGCCACACATCAGTGCCAGACGCAGATGCCACACATCAGTGCCAGACGCAGATGCCACACATCAGTGCCAGACGCAGATGCCACACATCAGTGCCAGACGCAGATGCCACACATCAGTGCCAGACGCAGATGCCACACATCAGTGCCAGACGCAGATGCCACACATCAGTGCCAGACGCAGATGCCACACATCAGTGCCAGACGCAGATGCCACACATCAGTGCCAGACGCAGATGCCACACATCAGTGCCAGACGCAGATGCCACACATCAGTGCCAGACGCAGATGCCACACATCAGTGCCAGACGCAGATGCCACACATCAGTGCCAGACGCAGATGCCACACATCAGTGCCAGACGCAGATGCCACACATCAGTGCCAGACGCAGATGCCACACATCAGTGCCAGACGCAGATGCCACACATCAGTGCCAGACGCAGATGCCACACATCAGTGCCAGACGCAGATGCCACACATCAGTGCCAGACGCAGATGCCACACATCAGTGCCAGACGCAGATGCCACACATCAGTGCCAGACGCAGATCCCACACATCAGTGCCAGACGCAGATCCCACACATCAGTGCCAGACGCAGATCCCACACAATAATGCCAGCCACAGTGCTCCTATAATAGTGCCAGCCACAGTGCCCACACCTGACGTGTCTCCAGTACCCCAAAGTGACTGCTGCTCTTTGTGGTCTCTACTTCGGTCTGTGATTGGCTACAGGGAGAATGTGGCGGACGCTTTATCTCATGATTTCATCCCTTTGACTTAATAATTCCAGTTTTTTGTAATTTACTGATCGTTTTCTTCATATTTATTTTTCAGGGAAAACCGGAACCGTCTGATCCAGATCATGCTGCTGAAATCTCTCCTGCAGGTACCGATTCTCACACTTCCTATGTTAGATCCTTTGGTTGTGCTGTTTTTGGTTGATATCAGTGACCCAATCGCCATAAAGAGAGAGTTTCAGGATTTTTTTCACATATTTTATTATAATCATCATATTTTGCCACTGTGTGACATGGGCATGGAAAATAATTACTGTATGGTGGTAATATTTTGTATTCATAGGGCACTATTATTTGGGCATTGTATGGTGGTACTAGTCTGGCTCTGCGTGGCTACTATCTGGGCACCGTATATGTTATATGGGCATTGTATGGTGCTGTTATTTGGGCATTGTATGCTTCTGTTATTTGGGCATTGTATGGTGGTATTATTTGGGCACTGTATGGTGCTGTTATTTGGGCATTGTATGGTGCTGTTATTTGGGTATTGTATGGTGCTGTTATTTGGGCATTGTATGGTGCTGTTATTTGGGCATTGTATGGTGCTGTTATTTGGGCACTGTATGGTGCTGTTATTTGGGCACTGTATGGTGCTGTTATTTGGGCACTGTATGGTGCTGTTATTTGGGCATTGTATGGTGCTGTTATTTTGGCATTGTATGGTGCTATTATATGGGCATTGTATGGTGGTATTATTTGAGCACTGTATGGTGCTGTTATTTGGGCATAGTATGGTGGTATTATTTGAGCACTGTATGGTGCTGTTATTTGGGCATTGTATGGGGGTATTATTTGGGCATTGTATGGTACTGTTATTTGGGCATTGTATGGTGCTGTTATTTTGGCATTGTATGGTGCTGTTATTTGGGCACTGTATGGTGCTATTATATGGGCATTGTATGGTACTGTTATTTGGGCATTGTATGGTGCTGTTATTTGGGCATTGTATGGTGCTGCTATATTAGCACTCTATGGTGCTGTTATTTGGGTATTGTATGGTGGTATTATTCGGGCATTGTATGGTGGTATTATTTGGGCACTGCATGGTACTGTTGTTTGGGCATTGTATGGTGCGGTTATTTGGGCATTGTACAGTAGTATTATTTGATGCATTGAATGGTGCTGTTATATGAGCACTGTATGGTGCTGTTATTTCGGCATTGTTTGGGCATTGTATGGTGGTATTATTTGGAAATTGTATGGTGCTATTATTTGGGCATTGTATGGTGCTATTATTTGGGCACTGCATGGTACTGTTATTTGGGCATTGTATGGTGCGGTTATTTGGGCATTGTACAGTAGTATTATTTGATGCATTGAATGGTGCTGTTATATGAGCACTGTATGGTGCTGTTATTTCGGCATTGTTTGGGCATTGTATGGTGGTATTATTTGGAAATTGTATGGTGCTATTATTTGGGCATTGTATGGTGGTATTATTTGGGCACTGTATGGTGGTATTATTTGTGCACTATATGTTGCTGTTATTTGAGCACTGTATGGTGCTGTTATTTGGGCATTGTATGGTGGTATTATTTTGGCACTGTATGGTGCTATTATATGGGCATTGTGGGCATTGTATGGTACTGTTATTTGGGCATTGTATGGTGCTATTATATGGGCATTGTATGGTACTGTTATTTGGGCATTGTATGGTGGTATTATTTGGGCATTGTATGGTGCTGTTATTTGGGCATTGTATGGTGCTGCTATATTAGCACTGTATGGTGCTGTTATTTGGGCATTGTATGGTGGTATTATTCGGGCATTGTATTGTGGTATTATTTGGGCACTGCATGGTACTGTTATTTGGGCATTGTATGGTGCGGTTATTTGGGCATTGAACAGTAGTATTATTTGGGCATTGAATGGTGCTGTTATTTCGGCATTGGGCATTGTATGGTGCTATTATTTGGGCATTGTATGGTGGTATTATTTGGGCACTGTATAGTGGTATTATTTGTGCACTGTATGGTGCTGTTTGGGCATTGTATGGTGCTGTTGTTTGGGCACTGTAAGGTGTTGTTGTTTGGGCACTGTATGGTGCTGTTATTTGTGCACTTTATTGTGCTGTTATTTGGGCATTGTATTGTTCTGTTATTTGGGCATTGTATGGTGGTATTATTTGGGCACTATATGGTGGTATTATTTGGGCATTGTATGTTGCTGTTATTTGGGCACTGTATGGTGTGGTTATTTGGGCACTGTATAGTGCTGTTATTTGGACACTATGGTTCTGTTATTTGGGCATTGTATGGTGCTGTTATTTGGACACTGTATGGTGCTTTTATTTGGACACTGTATGGTGCTGTTATTTGGACACTGTATGGTGCTGTTATTTGGACACTGTATGGTGCTGTTATTTGGACACTGTATGGTTCTGTTATTTGGGCATTGTATGGTGCTGTTATTTGAGCACTGTATGGTGCTGTTATTTGGGCACTGTATGGTTCTGTTATTTGGGCATTGTATGGTGCTGTTATTTGAGCACTGTATGGTGCTGTTATTTGAGCACTGCATGGTGCTGTTATTTGGGTATTGTAATGTACTGTTATTTGGGCATTGTAATGTACTGTTATTTGGGCATTGTATGGTGCTGTTATTTGAGCACTGCATGATGCTGTTATTTGGGCATTGTATTGTTCTGTTATTTGGGCATTGTATGGTGGTATTATTTGGGCACTATATGGTGGTATTATTTGGGCATTGTATGGTGCTGCTATATTAGCACTGTATGGTGCTGTTATTTGGGCATTGTATGGTGGTATTATTCGGGCATTGTATTGTGGTATTATTTGGGCACTGCATGGTACTGTTATTTGGGCATTGTATGGTGCGGTTATTTGGGCATTGAACAGTAGTATTATTTGGGCATTGAATGGTGCTGTTATATGAGCACTGTATGGTGCTGTTATTTCGGCATTGTTTGGGCATTGTATGGTGCTATTATTTGGGCATTGTATGGTGGTATTATTTGGGCACTGTATAGTGGTATTATTTGTGCACTGTATGGTGCTGTTTGGGCATTGTATGGTGCTGTTGTTTGGGCACTGTAAGGTGTTGTTGTTTGGGCACTGTATGGTGCTGTTATTTGTGCACTTTATTGTGCTGTTATTTGGGCATTGTATTGTTCTGTTATTTGGGCATTGTATGGTGGTATTATTTGGGCACTATATGGTGGTATTTGGGCATTGTATGTTGCTGTTATTTGGGCACTGTATGGTGTGGTTATTTGGGCATTGTATGGTGGTATTATTTGGGCACTGTATGGCGTTGTTTGGACATTGTATGGTGCTATTATTTGGGCACTGTATAGTGCTGTTATTTGGACACTATGGTTCTGTTATTTGGGCATTGTATGGTTCTGTTATTTGGGCATTGTATGGTGCTGTTATTTGGACACTGTATGGTGCTGTTATTTGGACACTGTATGGTTCTGTTATTTGGGCATTGTATGGTGCGGTTATTTGGGCACTGTATGGTGCTGTTATTTGGGCATTGTATGGTGCTGTTATTTGAGCACTGCATGATGCTGTTATTTGGGCATTGTATTGTTCTGTTATTTGGGCATTGTATGGTGGTATTATTTGGGCACTATATGGTGGTATTATTTGGGCATTGTATGGTGCTGTTATTTGGGCACTGTATGGTGCTGTTATTTGGGCATTGTATGGTGCTGCTATATTAGCACTGTATGGTGCTGTTATTTGGGCATTGTATGGTGGTATTATTCGGGCATTGTATTGTGGTATTATTTGGGCACTGCATGGTACTGTTATTTGGGCATTGTATGGTGCGGTTATTTGGGCATTGAACAGTAGTATTATTTGGGCATTGAATGGTGCTGTTATATGAGCACTGTATGGTGCTGTTATTTCGGCATTGTTTGGGCATTGTATGGTGGTATTTGGACATTGTATGGTGCTATTATTTGGGCATTGTATGGTGGTATTATTTGGGCACTGTATAGTGGTATTATTTGTGCACCATATGTTGCTGTTATTTGAGCACTGTATGGTGCTGTTTGGGCATTGTATGGTGCTGTTTGGGCACTGTAAGGTGTTGTTGTTTGGGCACTGTATGGTGCTGTTATTTGAGCACTGCATGATGCTGTTATTTGGGCATTGTATTGTTCTGTTATTTGGGCATTGTATGGTGGTATTATTTGGGCACTATATGGTGGTATTATTTGGGCATTGTATGGTGCTGTTATTTGGGCATTGTATGGTGCTATTATTTGGGCACTGTATGGCGTTGTTTGGACATTGTAATGTACTGTTATTTGGGCATTGTATGGTGCTGTTATTTGAGCACTGCATGATGCTGTTATTTGGGCATTGTATTGTTCTGTTATTTGGGCATTGTATGGTGGTATTATTTGGGCACTATATGGTGGTATTATTTGGGCATTGTATGGTGCTGTTATTTGGGCACTGTATGGTGCTGTTATTTGGGCATTGTATGGTGCTGCTATATTAGCACTGTATGGTGCTGTTATTTGGGCATTGTATGGTGGTATTATTCGGGCATTGTATTGTGGTATTATTTGGGCACTGCATGGTACTGTTATTTGGGCATTGTATGGTGCGGTTATTTGGGCATTGAACAGTAGTATTATTTGGGCATTGAATGGTGCTGTTATATGAGCACTGTATGGTGCTGTTATTTCGGCATTGTTTGGGCATTGTATGGTGGTATTTGGACATTGTATGGTGCTATTATTTGGGCATTGTATGGTGGTATTATTTGGGCACTGTATAGTGGTATTATTTGTGCACCATATGTTGCTGTTATTTGAGCACTGTATGGTGCTGTTTGGGCATTGTATGGTGCTGTTTGGGCACTGTAAGGTGTTGTTGTTTGAGCACTGCATGATGCTGTTATTTGGGCATTGTATTGTTCTGTTATTTGGGCATTGTATGGTGGTATTATTTGGGCACTATATGGTGGTATTATTTGGGCATTGTATGGTGCTGTTATTTGGGCATTGTATGGTGCTATTATTTGGGCACTGTATGGCGTTGTTTGGACATTGTATGGTGCTATTATTTGGGCACTGTATGGTGCTGTTATTTGGGCACTGTATAGTGCTGTTATTTGGACACTGTATGGTTCTGTTATTTGGGCATTGTATGGTGCTGTTATTTGAGCACTGCATGGTGCTGTTATTTGGGTATTGTAATGTACTGTTATTTGGGCATTGTAATGTGCTGTTATTTGGGCATTGTATTGTGCTGTTATTTGGGCACTGTATGGTGGTGTTTGGGCACTGTATGGTGCTGTTATTTGGGAACTGTATGGTGCTGTTATTTGAGCACTGTATGGTGCTGTTATTTGAGCACTGTATGGTGCTGTTATTTGAGCACTGTATGGTGCTGTTATTTGGGCATTGTATGGTGCTGTTTGGGCACTGTAAGGTGCTGTTATTTGTGCACTTTATTGTGCTGTTATTTGGGCATTGTATGGTGGTGTTATTTGGGCATTGTATTGTGCTGTTATTTGGGCACTGTATGGTGGTGTTTGGGCACTGTATGGTGCTGTTACTTGGGAACTGTATGGTGCTGTTATTTGGGAACTGTATGGTGCTGTTATTTGGGCATTGTATGGTGCTGTTATTTGGGCACTGTATGGTGCTTTTATTTGGGCATTGTATGGTGCTGTTATTTGGACACTGTATGGTGGTATTATTTGGGCACTGTATGGTGGTATTATTTGGGCATTGTATGGTGCTATTATATGGGCATTGTATGGTCCTGTTATTGGGGTATTGTATGGTGATATTATTTGGGCACTGTATTGTGCTGTTATTTGGGCATTGTATGTTGCTGTTATTTGGGCATTCTATGGTGCGGTTATTTCGGCATTGTATGGTGGCATTATTTGGGCATTGTATGGTGGTATTTGGGCACTGTATGGCGTTGTTTGGACATTGTATGGTGCTATTATTTGGGCACTGTATGGTGCTGTTATTTGGGCACTGTATGGTGCTGTTATTTGGGCACTGTATGGTGCTGTTATTTGGGCACTGTATGGTGCTGTTATTTGGGCACTGTATGGTGCTGTTATTTGGGCACTGTATGGTGCTGTTATTTGGGCACTGTATGGTGCTGTTATTTGAGCACTGCATGGTGCTGTTATTTGGGTATTGTAATGTACTGTTATTTGGGCATTGTAATGTACTGTTATTTGGGCATTGTATTGTGCTGTTATTTGGGCACTGTATGGTGGTGTTTTGGGCACTGTATGGTGCTGTTATTTGGGAACTATATGGTGCTGTTATTTGGGCATTGTATGGTGCTGTTATTTGGGCACTGTATGGTGCTGTTATTTGGACACTGTATGGTGGTATTATTTGGGCATTGTATGGTACTATTATATGGGCATTGTATGGTCCTGTTATTGGGCTATTGTATGGTGATATTATTTGGGCACTGTATTGTGCTGTTATTTGGGCATTGTATGTTGCTGTTATTTGGGCATTGTATGGTGGCATTATTTGGGCATTGTATGGTGGTATTATTTGGGCACTGTATGGCGTTGTTTGGACATTGTATGGTGCTATTATTTGGGCACTGTGTGGTGCTGTTATTTGGACACTGTATGGTTCTGTTATTTGGGCACTGTATGGTGCTGTTATTTGGGCACTGTATGGTGCTGTTATTTGGGCACTGTATGGTGCTGTTATTTGAGCACTGCATGGTGCTGTTATTTGGGTATTGTAATGTACTGTTATTTGGGCATTGTAATGTACTGTTATTTGGGCATTGTATTGTGCTGTTATTTGGGCACTGTATGGTGGTGTTTGGGCACTGTATGGTGCTGTTATTTGGGAACTATATGGTGCTGTTATTTGGGCATTGTATGGTGCTGTTATTTGGGCATTGTATGGTGCTGTTATTTGGACACTGTATGGTGGTATTATTTGGGCATTGTATGGTACTATTATATGGGCATTGTATGGTCCTGTTATTGGGCTATTGTATGGTGATATTATTTGGGCACTGTATTGTGCTGTTATTTGGGCATTGTATGTTGCTGTTATTTGGGCATTGTATGGTGGCATTATTTGGGCATTGTATGGTGGTATTATTTGGGCACTGTATGGTGCTGTTATTTGGGCACTGTATGGTGCTGTTATTTGAGCACTGCATGGTGCTGTTATTTGGGTATTGTAATGTACTGTTATTTGGGCATTGTATTGTGCTGTTATTTGGGCACTGTATGGTGGTGTTTGGGCACTGTATGGTGCTGTTATTTGGGAACTATATGGTGCTGTTATTTGGGCATTGTATGGTGCTGTTTGGGCACTGTATGGTGCTGTTATTTGGGCATTGTATGGTGCTGTTATTTGGACACTGTATGGTGGTATTATTTGGGCATTGTATGGTACTATTATATGGGCATTGTATGGTCCTGTTATTGGGGTATTGTATGGTGATATTATATGGGCACTGTATTGTGCTGTTATTTGGGCATTATATGTTGCTGTTATTTGGGCATTATATGTTGCTGTTATTTGGGCATTGTATGGTGGTATTATTTGGGCATTGTATGGTGGTATTATTTGGGCATTGTATGGTGCTGTTATTTGGGCACTGTATGGTGCTGTTATTTGGGCATTGTATGGTGCTGTTATTTGGACACTGTATGGTGGTATTATTTGGGCATTGTATGGTACTATTATATGGGCATTGTATGGTCCTGTTATTGGGGTATTGTATGGTGATATTATTTGGGCACTGTATTGTGCTGTTATTTGGGCATTATATGTTGCTGTTATTTGGGCATTGTATGGTGCTGTTATTTGGGCATTGTATGGTGGTATTATTTGGGCATTGTATGGTGCTGTTATTTGGGCATTGTATGGTGGTATTATTTGGGCATTGTATGGTGGTATTATTTGGGCATTGTATGGTGCAGGTGTTTGGGCACTGTATTATGGTACAAGTCGGCTAACTGGGCTAATGGGACAGATTGATGATTTAATCTAATCCTGATGTATTTCTTTTCCATAGATGTAGCAGAGCTGAGTTTACCATTTAGAACAACTAAAGTGATATCACATCCTGTAGTTTTCCCACAGAACTGCAGTTAAACCCAATGCACAAAAGAAATGACAAATTCAGCTCTGCTACATCTGCAGGCTTGCTAACTCACGATGTTTAATGATGTGACACCCGTAGAGTCCTGGGGATAAGCTGCAGTCACGAGTAATGACTGTCAGAGGATTTTAACATTTTGTCTGCCCTTCGTTTTCATTATATAATGATGATAGCAAAAGGGGCGGAGCTGTGACAACCTCTCTATTATTTTTCTTCTTTTGTCTCTGTAACACTACAAGGTGTCCTTGGGATTCCAGTGCAGCAATATGCTGACCGCCTTACCCAGCTCCTTCCTGGACCCGCTGCTTTCCTCCGCCCTGATGGAAGATGCAGAGTTGAGACTGTTTGTCTTGGAGATTCTCGTCTCCCTGATTGATCGCCATGACAACAGACACAAGTTTTCAACCATCAGGTACCTCAGGGGCCGGCCTGTGACAACCTTCTTCATGTTCTTGTAAAAAAGAGAGCGGCTGTCACCAATGCCAGATGGCATAATGGGACCCAAGGAGAAACCTACTTTCTTCTGGTCACGGTCCAGCCTGCGGGGGTTATTAGGGTGTTAAAGTGAAGCGCCACCTTTTAACAGTCAGCAATTGTAAGATCCACTAAATTTACTAAATATTTATTCGTTCCGCTTTTTTTCCTGTTTTTTACTCCTGTGCCGTGCAGAAATCAAAATCTGCTGTTTACTGAAAACCATCAGCATGTTGCTGTTGACAGACCTCCTATATGAATTATGTGGCTCTGTTTAATAATTCAGGTGCCTAATGATATGCTACTATGAATGTGATGCGAGCCAGATTGGCTCTTCATAGAAACTCCCATGGCCCCTGACAATTGTCCATATGGCCACCCTCCACCCCATCAGGGCCATCTCTCCATCAATAAGCTATCTACTATTATAGAGAGTATCATGGAGATCCGGTAGTGTCATCCACTCTATGGGGTGTCCACTGTTGACCGATGACCCTAAAGCGAACCTGTCACATTAAACCTGCTGTCCTATGTTAATCACCTCGCCCGATCCAGCACCGATTCCCTGCTGATGGCCGCCACTCTCAGGCACGTCAAGTCTCCATGATGATCGGCCCATTCGAAAGAAACCACACAACGTCACCTTAAAAGAGAAGGCCACCTGGATACCATTGCAAAACCTATTTTTTGAGCATGACCCTACCCGATCATCTGGATTTTGCCTTCAACTTGGATTTGTTGCCTGGTTGTTCGACCTCTTGGTTTTGACCCCCGGCTCGGTTTCCGGTCTTGTCGTCTTCTCCTCTGGTTTGTCGTATCCTGACCACTCACCCATTGACAACCCCTGGCCTCACTTCCCTTGTGATTCCGCATCACTCCCAAGATTCCTACAGTGCGCCGTCCGGTGACTATTCTGGGAACCGCGACCTGGGCATTGACCGTTACAGACCATACCCACATACCCATTTAAGATTACGGATAAAGGATCCATTTCCCGATGAGAATCAAGACATCCTATCTGCGGTATGAGTCCAGGGGGCGGTCCTTCCCTGTGTGAGTGTGCACAGACAGCTGTCAATCACAGTAGGACCGCCCCCTAGACTCATACAGCCAGCACGAGCAGGGATATAAATCAATAAATGACAAGTTATACTGAATATTTCCCCACAGAACTATATATCGATCTGCTCGGCTGCTCCTGCTCTACAACATGCCGCCCACGGTTAGGACATCGTAAGAAATGTGACGGGTTCGCTTTAAACTAGAATAAATCCTCATCGCCGTTGTGCAGGACTCCGTAGTCTATGAATAATTGCAGGGATTTACTAGCGGGGGATGGGATATACCCCGTTTACTGACGTTAGGTGTTGATTTGGTTCTAGTACCGTGCCGGACATTGCTGTATTGAAGCTGAAAGTGGATAAGTGTTCCCGGCAGGACACGCTCTTCATGAAGAAGGTACGCTGCTTTACACTGCGTCATTTACATGGCAGGGAGATTCCCCTCCCTTTTGAGGCTCATGATCCTTGTACACATATAATATACTTCTTCTTTTACTGGTGGTTTAGATATTGGAGTGTAGATTTATAGCTAATAATTCCTATAAACAGCAGGTAATCTGAACAAGCAATGCTGCAGTGTAAAGCACGGTGGAGAGTCAGGACAGCCTGTGATAAGAGAGGAGGTGTATTTCAGGCAACCTCAGACTCCAATAGATAGTGCAGCCAAGCTCATGTTATTGAACTGAGATGTAGTGTAGTGGAGCAGAGATGCAGTGTAAAGCATGGGATATATATATACATATATATATATTTACTCGTAGCAGCCAATCACATTCCAGCTATCATTTAACATAAATTTGCATTTTTTACCAATGTATGTATTATATAACTTTGCCACGGCGCAGCATAGGTGGCATTAGGAGATAGACGGGTGAAGAGGAGGGTGTGCAGTCCACATTGCATCTCTTTTGTATGGGCATCTTAAACATAGTGGGCCCCTTTCCACCCAGGACCCTGCTTTAGCATCTTGTACTGATTTGGAATTGCAGCATGTTTTATGCTCCATTCACAACAAAAGCTGTATTCAGAATTATGCTGGTTTCCTGTTAACTCTCAGGTTACTCAACTTAACATTTTACGGCTGCACCCTGGTGGTTCAATCCATTCTGTGCAGTCATCTCATATATAAAAACAACATAACCTGAAGGGCATTATATCAGTGAGGAGTTCATTTCTGCATCCAGCAGAATTGTGACTGCAGCTCTGGATGTGACTAGAGCATAATATTTGATTTTTTTTATTTTTAACATTACACTCAAGCACCTGATCAAATAGTCTCTTCCCATAATGCTTTGCTCTTGTTCTCCAGCATGCTCAGCAGCTGTATCGGCACATCTACCTGAGCTGTAATGACCCCTGCAATGTCCAGGCTCACTACGAAGCTCTGTACGCTCTGCTGGTCATGATCAGCATCGAACTGGCCAATGAGGAGGTGGTCGTGGATCTCATCCGCCTGGTCTTAGCGGTGCAGGTGAGAACGCTGTATGACCCATCAACCACCAAGATTGGCGCAAATTCATATCTGAAGGACAAGACAGGGACAGCGGTCCCTCAATGTAGTCATAGACATGATCTGTCCCATGGAAATGTAAAATCACCTGGTCATCTACAGGGGCCACTGTAAGGCCAGGATCATACGTGCAGGTTTTGGTGCAGTTTTTGGCTCTGGTTTTTTCCACAAATACAGGCGTGGACAGAAAAGAAAGGAGAAGCATCAGACTAGTCTTTATACCTTCCATTTGGCTCAAAAAAAAAAAAAAAACGGGACCAAAAACTGCATGTGTGATCCCGGCCTTAGGACCTATTCACACAGTGCAGTTTTTGAATATGTTTTCTTTTGCCAAAACTGACTGGATCTTAAACTAATAGTCAGTCTTTCCTTGATGCATCTCTCTCTTTTTAGATTCACTCCTGGGTGTGGCTCAAAAACTGCGTGTGATCCTGGCCTTAAAGGGACCACCAGGGTTGTAGTTGCGGCCATGTGATCCCTCCCGGCCAATCAGATGGGAGGGCTGTGTCATTAGTATATAGCCCACAATTTGATATAAATGTAATCTGGTTACCAAAAAGTTTTCAAAAAGTTGAAAATGCCTTTATTTTTGGGATCGACTGCTCGGGATTTGCAGCCCAAAGTGAACGATTGCGTGTAATGGATTCATTTATTTCCAGGATTTGGCTCTGAATAATGAAGACAATCTCCCGGCCTACAGTCGCTGCGCCCTGCTCGCCCTGTGTGCCGCCTACCTGAACCTGATCAGCCAACTCACCACCGTGCCAGCGTTCTGCCAGCACATTCATGAGGTCAGACACCGATGCCATGGAGAGAATATTCTGTACCCGACATCCAATCTCGGTCATCCGTCCTGTACTGTTATTATTACGGTTGATATTTCCATTCTCAAAACATAAAAATACCTGAAAAAGGCCCCGATTTTACATTTTGATGCGGGAACGGGTGGCTTTTTTTTTTTTTTTTACAAATTTGTCCCATATAAGAGACGGAAACGTAAAAAAATTGACATGCTGTGGATTTAAAATGACGCACCGCAGGTCAATTTACCTGCAGAAAAAGTTCTGCAACGTGTAGAAGAAATGACTTCCAATCTCATATTACGCTGTGGATTTGCTGCAGGAAAATCTGCGCGGAAAATCCGCACGTAATATACGTTGTGTGCACGTGGTCTTAAGGTTAGGTGACCGCACTGCGTGTTTTAGGTAGTGGTGGTGCGAGCACTGGCTCGGTCAGTTTTTGAGAAAATTAGGCCCTGGGCAACAGGCAAAATGCCCTCACTTGCCTTATACTGCCACATACAGCCCACATAATACCACTATATAGTGCCCAAATAATAGGCAGCATCCAAATGATACCCCCTTAACAATTCTGCATAATGCTGCCATATAGTGCCCACATATTACTGCGCTTCAGTTCCCAAATAATATCACTACACCCTGCTAATAATAATTATAATAATACTGGTGGCTTTAGTTTGCTCCTCGGATAAATGTCCAGTCCCCTCCCCCCTGAGCACTGGAATAATGATAGATGAGACGGTGTATGGTGGGTGAGGGGGCTGTATGGTGGGTCAGGGGGACGTAGGGTGGGTGAGGGGGCTGTATGGTGGGCGAGGGGGCTGTATGGTGGGCGAGGGGGCTGTATGGTGGGCGAGGGGGCTGTAGGGTGGGCGAGGGGGCTGTAGGGTGGGTGAGGGGGACGTAGGGTGGGTGAGGGGGCTGTAGGGTGGGTGAGGGGGACGTAGGGTGGGTGAGGGGGCTGTAGGGTGGGTGAGGGTGACGTAGGGTGGGTGAGGGGGCTGTATGGTGGGCGAGGGGGCTGTATGGTGGGCGAGGGGGCTGTAGGGTGGGTGAGGGGGACGTAGGGTGGGTGAGGGGGCTGTAGGGTGGGTGAGGGGGACGTAGGGTGGGTGAGGGGGCTGTAGGGTGGGTGAGGGGGACGTAGGGTGGGTGAGGGGGCTGTAGGGTGGGTGAGGGGGACGTAGGGTGGGTGAGGGGGCTGTAGGGTGGGTGAGGGTGACGTAGGGTGGGTGAGGGGGCTGTAGGGTGGGTGAGGGTGACGTAGGGTGGGTGAGGGGGCTGTATGGTGGGTGAGGGGGACGTATGCCGTTGACCGTGAGGTATAAATAACATGTTTACGTTATTCTACCGTCGTTTCGATGGCGGCGATACCAAATCTTATTTTTAATTGGACAGTTTATTTTATACTCCCTCTGTAGGACTGGAACTTGCGGTCCGGCGATCACTTCTATAATAATTGCTGTACTGCTGTAGCTATGCCTGTCAGTGTTTGACAACCCATCGGCCCCTCGCGACAAGGACTTCTGTTAAAGCACCCGGGTCCCATTTTTGATGTTTGGGGTGTATAACAGCCGGTAAATGTACGGCACAGTGCAGGAAGGGGTCTCCCGTGCAGGCAGGAGCCGGGGCTCTGCTGTCTGATGACAGCTGAGCTCCTGCTCCAACGCCTGCGATCGAAGTTTACTTCGATCCCGGCCGTTTAACCCGTTAAATGCCGCCGTCAATAGCGACCGCGGCATTTAACTTTGTTTACAGAGGGAGTGCGCTCCCTCTGTCACCCATCGGCGGCCGGCGAATGCAATCGCGGGTCTCCGATGGGGTGTCATGGCAGCCGGGGGCCTGGTAAAAGCCCCCAGGTCTGCCCTGGACATATGCCTGTTAGGACGCGCCGGAGGCACGTCCTAACAGATTGCCTGTCAGATTTACACTGACGGGCAATAATGCTCTGGTATACGAAGTATACCAGAGCATTATAGCAGCGATCGGAACATCGCACAGTAAAGTCCCCTAGTGGGACTAATAAAATCAGTCATCAAAGTGAAATAAAGATTATTAATAAAAATGACAGTAAAAGTGTAAAAAATAAATAAAAGTACACACATGTGGTATCGCCGCGACCGTAATGACTCCATTAATAAAGTTAATATGTAATTTAAACCGCAAAGTGAACACCGTAAAAAAAAAAACGCAAAAAAACATGGCAAAATTGCAATTTTTTCCATTGCCCCCCAAAAAAGTCATAATAAAAATGAATCAATAAGTCCCATGCACCCCAAAACAGTACCATTCAAAACCACGTCTCGTCCCGCAGAAAACAAGCCCAAAAAATCACGACATTGATGGAAAAATAAAAAAGTTATGGCTCTTGGAAAGCGATGATGCAAAAAAACACAGAATTTTAGTTCAAAAGTGTTTTTATTGTGCAAAAGTCGTAAAACATAAAAAACCTCCACATATGTGGTATCGCCGTAATCGTACCGACCCATAGAATAAAGGTAACATGTTAATTACGTCGCACAGTGAACGGCGTCAATTTAAAAACGCATAGAACAATGGCGGAATTTCAGGTTTTTGTTATAATCTCCCCCAAAAAAAGTTAATAAAAAAATTATATGTACCCAAAAATGGTGCTATTAAAAAGCTCAACTAATCCCGCAAAAAACAAGTCCTCATACAGCTATGTAGACGAAAAAATAAAAACGTTATATCTCTTTGAATGCAACTATAGAAAAACGAATAAAATAGCTTGGTCATTAGGGCCTAAAATGGGCCGGTCACTAAGGGGGTCACTTAGGGGGTCACTATACTATATATAATATACAAAACTGCACAGACCTAGTAGGTAAAGGGTTATTCCCATAGAAGCTGAGGTGGGGGGTCCAATTGCCCGGACCCCCATTGATCCTGAGAATGAAGGAGCGGCGATCCCAAGTAAATGGGGCTATGCTGCCGTTCCATGCACAGAGGGTGGCCGGGTGCGCCACAATGCAGGGAAAATCAGTGGAGGGGCAACATCACGGCATCCGAGTGGCACCCGATAGTTTCCACCGACCCATTCACTTTAGCAGGTGAATCGGATCCGTGAAAACGGAGCCGACTCCCCGATCCGTGGAAAGATAGAACATGTCCGATCTTTCCACGCGTCACGGACGGGACTCGGCCGGCGCACACCGTCGTGTTCATAAACCAGCACTGCGGCCCCTTCGATCTCGGGATCAGCGGGGATCCCGGCAGTCGGACCTCCACCGATCAGCAAGAGATGGCTTCTCCTAGTTACTTTCTTTAGGGCCGGACAGATTCCGCCACAGAAGGTCCAGCAGAAGACAACCCATTGGAAGTGACATGTCAGAAGTTTGTATTGGTGGGTGTCCGAGCGTTGGGACCCCCACCAATCGCTAAAACGAAGCAGCTGAAGTGCTCGTGTGATCGCTCCGCCGCTTCGTGTCTGTTCGGCTTTTTCCGGAAATAAATGTATCGGTGTGCGGACTCAATATAAAGTCTATGAGCCCGTACTCCGATACATTGGCTTACCGGGAAAAACCAAATGGACACGAAGTGGCGGAGCGATCACACGATCCCTTCAGCTGCTTCGGTCTAGTGATCGTGGGGGTCTCAGCGCTCGGACCCCCAGCAATCCAAACTTCTGACATGTTGTCACTATGACACGTCAGAAGTTTGTCGAAAGTTTAGCTGCACTTTAAGTTTCTTTTTAGTCCTCGTTGGTGTCATGACCTGTGTGTGCATTCTGACAAGTGGGCATGCTCAATGGGTCATAGGGTAACCCAACCCATCACTGGGTCCACCACCAGTATATAACCAGCCTTAGCCCTGGCGACCAATGAGATTCCTGCTTCTAAGGCTATGTGCACACACAAAATCAAAAACGTCTGAAAATACGGAGCTGCTTTCAAGGTAAAACAGCTCTTGATTTTCGGCAGTTTTTTACGGTCGTTTTGGAGCTGTTTTTCTATAGAGTCAATGAAGAACAGCTCCAAAAACAGCTGAAGATGTGACCTGCACTTCTTTTTTGCGGGGCGTTTTTTTTTACGTGGCCGTTTTCAAAAAGGGCCGCGTAAAAAAACGGCTCCTCAGAACAGAATGCCGTATTTCCCATTGCAATCAATGGGCAGATGTTTGGAGGCGTTCTGCTTCCGATTTTTCGCCCGTTTACGGTCCGGAAAATGGGCGGAAATAACTATACATTTGTTTTAGGCTGAATGTTCTCCGCCCATACAAGCGAGTTCTATGTGATTTTATATGACATCCGATAATCTAGAATCTGTGATGGTTTAATGACGCTGGAATTTTCCTGGAATATTATAGCAGTAGGGTATGTTCACACAGGCTATTTTCAGGCGTTTTTCGGGCCGTAAACGTCCCGAAAAACGCCTGAAAAATTGTAAGCAGAACGACTCCAAACATCTGCCCATTGATTTCAATGGGAAATACGGCGTTCTGTTCCGAGGGGCTGTTTTTTTTAAAACGGCCGCGTAAAAAAACGCCCGCGAAAAAGAAGTGCAGGTCACTTCTTACGATTTTTTTTTTCATTTTTTTATTTTTTATCATGTAGTAATAATTATTTCTTTCTCTTGTGATAGGTGATAGAAATGAGAAAAAAAGAAGGCCCCTATCTTCTTCCGGAAGACATCTTCGTGGAGAAACCCAGGTGACCCTATAATCACCAAATCCCAAAAAATATTTCTGTCATGTTGTTAAACATTCAGTAATTCCTTAGTTCAATCTACAAAATCTGTGTGACGACCAATATGGCCGCTTAAGGTTGTGTGAGATTAGAAAAAAAACATGTCTGCTTCCACTCAGGAACAGCGCCACCCTTGTCTATGGGCTGTGGGCGGTACTGCAGCTGAGCCCCGTCCACCTGTCGCCTCTCCTGACATCTGTTTTGGTTAATACTTGTATTCCCCATGAAAGAACAATTCTGGAACATATTTTCTGTTGTGCCCTTCCTCTGTTATTCCTCCTGGAAATGTATGACTACATTAGTAACTAGGGGTCACCAGTTGGGGGGGGGGGGTGTCTCTACACAGACTGACACTGTCCAATCAGCGCTGACAGAGGAGACCGAGTAGGGACACGCCC
The DNA here is from genome assembly GCF_050947455.1 of Rhinoderma darwinii. Lineage (NCBI taxonomy): Eukaryota > Metazoa > Chordata > Amphibia > Anura > Rhinodermatidae > Rhinoderma > Rhinoderma darwinii. The sequence goes on along the minus strand of NC_134690.1, from coordinate 13,252,162 downwards.
CTTTGACAAACAGACTGGTAACACCTACTGGTCAATTCATTCATACATTTGTAGGAGGAATAACAGAGGAACGGCACAACTCAGAGTTCTAAGAAAAGATGCTCCAGAATTGTGATTTCATGAGCAATACAAGTATTTACTCAAATTGACATGTCAGGTGAGGTGTCAGATCCTCTTTAAATAGGTCTGAACTGCAATACCACACACAGCCTATCAGTAAGAGTGGCGCTGTTCCTGTAAGAACTCCGCCACGTTTTCCTAATCACATACCACCCCTTTATCTGAACATGTGTGGTCTTCCTTCAGTGGAAACGAGACATTTTGTAGACCGAACAATAGTTCACTTGGACAGAGCACCTCATTGATGTCTCCAGCTCCTATTGATCGCAGAAGTCGCTGCTTCCTCAAGGGGAGCACTTTTAGTCACGTAGCCGACTCCTCTCCCATCTGGGCATTGTTCGCAGCAGCCATTGTTTTACATGACGTCGCAACGATGGTCCGTTCCGGTATCGGGAACTTGTATGGACGCGGCCGATTGTCCCTGAAATCATAAACACTGACTCATCCTCCGTCCACTTATCATCCCTGAGAGCCACAACCTCCAGTAATGGCCACTCAGGCTACTTCCCACGCAACCGCTTTGTTGACTGTCGCACCACTTAGATTTTCAGCTCTTGAGAGGAGCGTTTGCCCCGCTCCTTCTCTGATGGGTTCATCCTTGGCGTAAGACGCTACTTTATCCCCCATTCCTTATGGAGATTCTGTACAAAGTGCAGAATCACAGTACAGGGGAGGCAGAACAATGTCACCGCTGAATCCCGGTGACCTGTCCGAATCAGACTTAACCCCTTCCCGGCATTTGACATACTGGTACGTCGTAGTCGGAAGAAGTATGGTGCGGAGACCGCTCAATACGCAGAAAGTATCGGCGGTCACCCTGGTCTAACCGCCGGGATCGGTGATAACTCCGATCCCGTCTGCTAAACCGCACAGATGCCATTGGCAACCACAGCATCTAAGTGGTTAGACAGAGGGGGTGGCCCGTCTGTCACCCTATTGCCCTAGCAAAATGATCTGGAGGTGCCGATGGGATGTCATGACGGACGGGTGCCTGATGGGGGCCTCATGGTCTGTCATGTTAGTACTGCTATTAACCAGAGGCGGGGCTTAAAGAGGACCTGTCATGTCCCGAAAAACGGTAAATAGCTTCAGAATATTACGGTCTTTTGTACGAGTGATCGAACAATCACTGGTTCCAGTCCCCTAGTGGGACTAAAAAAAAAAAATTTTTAAAAAAGTTTTATGAAATTTAGAAAAATATATAAAAAAAAAAACACCTACCTGTCATGAAATAACAATGGAAAAATAAACATAATTAGTATCGCCGCGCCCACGGTCTATTACAACATAACGCCATTTATCCCAAATGTGAACGCCATAAAAAAAGAAATAAAGAATTGCTGTTTTTTGGTCACCTCGCCCCCCCAAAAAAAAGAATATAAAGTGATCAAAAAGTCTTATGTACACGAAAATGGTACCAATAAAAACCGCAGCTCGCCCCGCAAAAAATAAGACCTCACACCGCCCCGTCATCATATCGCCCCGCAAAAAATAAGACCTCACACCGCGCTATCGATGGGAAAAAAAAAAGTCATCGCCCCGCAGAATGAAGTTGACGTCTTGTTTTCGCCACATGGTGAACGCCGTAAAATCAAAACCCAAAAAAAGCAAATGAGGAACCGCTGTTTTTTTTTCCGTTCGACCCCACAATTTTTTAATTTATTTTCCGTTTTTCAGCACATTATGTGGAACATTCAATTTAGGCGTTAAAAAATACAACTTACCCCACGAAAAAAAAACAAGCCCTTATACGACTATTGTGACGGAAAAATAAAAAAGTTCTGCCTCTTGGGAGGCGGGGAGGAAAAAACAAAAAAAAAACGGACTGCGGCGCGAAGGGGTAAAAATAAAAATCCCCCTCTGAGCGATGACATTTCACACTGAATAGCGACAAGACGAGGAGTAACTTTGTAAACACTTTTGCTTTTTTTTTTTTCTTAATACCTGAAGCCAAACTCTGATTTCTACTGCGTTCCTGTTATCAGAGAGCAGTGCATTGTGGGAGTTTAAATGATACTTCGGATTTGTTCACACGGCTTATTCTCGGCCGTTTTTCAGGCCGTAAACGCCCGAAAAATGGGAAGCAGAACGCCTCCAAACATCTGCGCATTGATTTAAATGGGAAAAACTGCGTTCTGTTCCGACGGGCCGTTTTTTTACGCGGCCGTTTTGCAAAATGTGCAGGTCACGTCTTGGGACGTTTCTGGAGCCGTTTTTCATAGACTCTACTGAAAAAAGCTGCGAAAATCACCAGTGGCTTAAAAAACGTCTGAAAATTAGATTAGAGAACAAAAAATACCTAAAATAATTATTATAACAATACACAAACTATTCTATACACACTATACTATACACACTATATTATACACACTATACACACTATATTATACACACTATACACACTATATTATACACACTATACACACTATATTATACACACTATACTATACACACTATATTATACACATTATACACACTATATTATACACACTATACACACTATATTATACACACTATACACACTATATTATACACACTATACTATACACACTATATTATACACACTATACACACTATATTATACACACTATACACACTATATTATACACACTATACACACTATATTATACACACTATACACACTATATTATACACACTATACTATACACACTATATTATACACACTATACTATACACACTATATTATACACACTATTATACACACTATACACACTATATTATACACACTATACACACTATATTATACACACTATACTATACACACTATACTATACACACTATATTATACACACTATATTATACACACTATATTATACACACTATACTATACACACTATATTATACACACTATACACACTATATTATACACACTATACTATACACACTATATTATATACACTATATTATACACACTATACACACTATACTATACACACTATATTATACACACTATATTATATACACTATATTATACACACTATACACACTATACTATACACACTATATTATACACACTATATTATACACACTATACACACTATACTATACACACTATATTATACACACTATATTATACACACTATATTATACACACTATGCTATACACACTATATTATACACACTATACACACTATATTATACATACTATACACACTATATTATACACACTATATTATACACACTATATTATACACACTATACTATACACACTATATTATACACACTATATTATACACACTATATTATACTATACACACTATACTATACACACTATACTATACACACTATACTATACACACTATATTATACACACTATACTATACACACTGTATTATACACACTATACTATACACACTATATTATACACACTATATTATACACACTATATTATACACACTATGCTATACACACTATACTATACACACTATATTATACACACTATACTATACACACTATATTATACACACTATACTATACACACTATATTATACACACTATACTATACACACTATATTATACACACTATATTATACTATACACACTATATTATACACACTATATTATACACACTATACTATACACACTATATTATACACACTATATTATACACACTATATTATACACACTATACTATACACACTATATTATACACACTATATTATACACACTATACTATACACACTATACTATACACACTATACTATACACACTATATTATACACACTATACACACTATACTATACACACTATATTATACACACTATATTATACACACTATATTATACACACTATACACACTATATTATACACACTATACACACTATATTATACACACTATACACACTATATTATACACACTATACTATACACACTATATTATACACACTATACTATACACACTATATTATACACACTATATTATACACACTATACTATACACACTATATTATACACACTATACACACTATATTATACACACTATACACACTATATTATACACACTATACTATACACACTATATTATACACACTATTATACACACTATACACACTATACACACTATATTATACACACTATACACACTATATTATACACACTATACTATACACACTATATTATACACACTATATTATACACACTATATTATACACACTATATTATACACACTATACTATACACACTATATTATACACACTATACACACTATACACACTATATTATACACACTATACACACTATACACACTATATTATACACACTATACACACTATACACACTATATTATACACACTATACTATACACACTATATTATACACACTATATTATACACACTATATTATACACACTATGCTATACACACTATACTATACACACTATATTATACACACTATATTATACACACTATACTATACACACTATATTATACACACTATACTATACACACTATATTATACACACTATACACACTATACTATACACACTATATTATACACACTATATTATACTATACACACTATATTATACACACTATATTATACACACTATATTATACACACTATATTATACACACTATATTATACACACTATATTATACACACTATACTATACACACTATATTATACACACTATACTATACACACTGTATTATACACACTATACTATACACACTATATTATACACACTATATTATACACACTATATTATACACACTATACTATACACACTATATTATACACACTATACTATACACACTATATTATACACACTATACTATACACACTATATTATACACACTATACTATACACACTATATTATACACACTATACACACTATACTATACACACTATATTATACACACTATATTATACTATACACACTATATTATACACACTATATTATACACACTATACTATACACACTATATTATACACACTATATTATACACACTATATTATACACACTATATTATACACACTATATTATACACACTATACTATACACACTATACTATACACACTATACTATACACACTATATTATACACACTATACACACTATACTATACACACTATATTATACACACTATATTATACACACTATATTATACACACTATATTATACACACTATACACACTATATTATACACACTATACACACTATATTATACACACTATACACACTATATTATACACACTATACTATACACACTATATTATACACACTATATTATACACACTATACTATACACACTATATTATACACACTATACACACTATATTATACACACTATACACACTATATTATACACACTATACTATACACACTATATTATACACACTATACTATACACACTATATTATACACACTATTATACACACTATACACACTATACACACTATACTATACACACTATATTATACACACTATACTATACACACTATAGTTATACACACTATATTATACACACTATACTATACACACTATATTATACACACTATACACACTATACACACTATATTATACACACTATACACACTATACACACTATATTATACACACTATACTATACACACTATATTATATACACTATATTATACACACTATACACACTATATTATACACACTATATTATACACACTATATTATACACACTATTATACACACTATACACACTATACACACTATACTATACACACTATATTATACACACTATACTATACACACTATATTATACACACTATATTATACACACTATATTATACACACTATATTATACACACTATACTATACACACTATATTATACACACTATACACACTATACACACTATATTATACACACTATACACACTATACACACTATATTATACACACTATACTATACACACTATATTATATACACTATATTATACACACTATACACACTATATTATACACACTATATTATACACACTATATTATACACACTATATTATACACACTATATTATACACACTATATTATATACACTATATTATACACACTATACACACTATACTATACTCACTATATTATACACACTATATTATACACACTATACACACTATACTATACACACTATATTATACACACTATATATACTATACACACTATATTATACACACTAATTATACACACTATGCTATACACACTATATTATACACACTATACACACTATATTATACATACTATACACACTATATTATACACACTATATTATACACACTATATTATACACACTATACTATACACACTATATTATACACACTATATTATACACACTATATTATACTATACACACTATACTATACACACTATACTATACACACTATATTATACACACTATATTATACACACTATACTATACACACTGTATTATACACACTATCTATACTATACACACTATACTATACACACTATATTATACACACTATATTATACACACTATACTATACACACTATACTATACACACTATATTATACACACTATATTATACACACTATACTATACACACTATATTATACACACTATACTATACACACTATATTATACACACTATACACACTATACTATACACACTATATTATACACACTATATTATACTATACACACTATATTATACACACGATATTATACACACTATACTATACACACTATATTATACACACTATATTATACACACTATATTATACACACTATACTATACACACTATATATATACACACTATTCTATACACACTATACTATACACACTATACTATACACACTATACTATACACACTATATTATACTATACACACTATACTATACACACTATATTATACACACTATATTATACACACTATATTATACACACTATACTATACACACTATACTATACACACTATATTATACACACTATTCTATACACACTATACTATACACACTATACTATACACACTATACTATACACACTATATTATACTATACACACTATACTATACACACTATACTATACACACTATACTATACACACTATACTATACACACTATACTATACACACTATATTATACACACTATATTATACACACTATGCTATACACACTATACTATACACACTATACTATACACACTATATTATACACACTATACACACTATACTATACACACTACACTATATTATACTATACACACTATATTATACACACTATATTATACACACTATATTATACACACTATATTATACACACTATATTATACACACTATAGTATACACACTATATTATACACACTATACACACTATACTATACACACTATACTATACACACTATATTATACACACTATATTATACACACTATAATTATACACCCTATACTATACACACTATGTTATACACACTATATTATACACACTATACTATACACACTATACTATACACACTATATTATACACACTATATTATACACACTATATTATACACACTATATTATACACACTATACTATACACACTATACTATACACACTATACTATACACACTATACTATACACACTATACTATACACACTATACTATACACACTATAGTATACACACTATAGTATACACACTATATTATACACACTATACACACTATATTATACACACTATTATACACACTATACACACTATATTATACACACTATATTATACACACTATTATACACACTATACTACACTATATTATACACACTATATTATACACACTATATTATACACACTATATTATACACACTATATTATACACACTATACTATACACACTATACTATACACACTATACTATACACACTATACTATACACACTATATTATACACACTATACTATACACACTATACTATACACACTATATTATACACACTATATTATACACACTATACTATACACACTATACTATACACACTATACTATACACACTATATTATACACTCTATACACACTATACTATACTATACACACTATATTATACACACTATATTATACACACTATACACACTATATTATACACACTATATTATACACCCTATACTATACACACTATACTATACACACTATATTATACACACTATACTATACTACACTATATTATACACACTATATTATACTATACACACTATATTATACACACTATATTTTACACACTATACCCACTATATTATACACACTATACTATACACACTATATTATACACACTATACAATACACACTATATTATACACACTATACACACTATATTATACACACTATACTATACACACTATACTATACACACTATACACACTATATTATACACACTATACACACACTATACTATACTATACTATACACACTATGCTATACACACTATATTATACACAGTATACTATACACACTATATTATACACACACTATATTATACACACTATACTATACTATACTATACACACTATGCTATATACACTATACACACTATGCTATACACACTATACACACTATATTATACACACTATAGACACTATGCTATACACACTATGCTATACACACTATACACACTATATTATACACACTATACATATTATACACACTATACTATACACACTATATTATACACCCTATACTATACACACTATGCTATACACACTATATATACACACTATACTATACACACTATATTATACACACTATATTATACACACTATATTATACACACTATATTATACACACTATATTATACACACTATACTATACACACTATACTATACACACTATACTATACACACTATACTATACACACTATACTATACACACTATATTATACACACTATATTATACACACTATATTATACACACTATATTATACACACTATACTATACACACTATACTATACACACTATACTATACACACTATACTATACACACTATACTATACACACTATATTATACACACTATATTATACACACTATATTATACACACTATACTATACACACTATACTATACACACTATATTATACACACTATATTATACACACTATATTATACACACTATATTATACACACTATAGTATACACACTATATTATACACACTATACACACTATATTATACACACTATATTATACACACTATATTATACACACTATACACACTATATTATACACACTATATTATACACACTGTATAGTATAGTGTGTATAGTATAATATAGTGTGTATAATATAGTGTGTATAATATAGTGTGTATAGTGTGTATTAATATAGTGTGTATAATATAGTGTGTATACTATAGTGTGTATAATATAGTGTGTATAATATAGTGTGTATAATATAGTGTGTATAATATAGTGTGTATAGTATAGTGTGTATAGTATAGTGTGTATAATATAGTGTGTATAATATAGTGTGTATAATATAGTGTGTATAATATAGTGTGTATAATATAGTGTGTATAATATAGTGTGTATAGTATAGTGTGTATAGTATAGTGTGTATAGTATAGTGTGTATAGTATAGTGTGTATAGTATAGTGTGTATAGTATAGTGTCGTATAGTATAGTGTGTATAGTATAGTGTGTATAATATAGTGTGTATAGTATAGTGTGTATAGTGTGTATAGTATAGTGTGTATAGTATAGTGTGTATAGTATAGTGTGTATAGTATAGTGTGTATAGTATAGTGTGTATAATATAGTGTGTATAATATAGTGTGTATAGTATAGTGTGTATAATATAGTGTGTATAGCATAGTGTGTATAGTATAGGGTGTATAATATAGTGTGTATAATATAGTGTGTATAGTATAGTGTGTATAGTATAGTGTGTATAGTATAGTGTGTATAATATAGTGTGTATAGTATAGTGTGTATAGTGTGTATAGTATAGTGTGTATAGTATAGTGTGTATAGTATAGTGTGTATAGTATAGTGTGTATAGTATAGTGTGTATAATATAGTGTGTATAATATAGTGTGTATAGTATAGTGTGTATAATATAGTGTGTATAGCATAGTGTGTATAGTATAGGGTGTATATATATGTGTGTATAATATAGTGTGTATAATATAGTGTGTATAGTATAGTGTGTATAGTATAATATACACTATATTATACACACTATATTATACACACTATACACACTATATTATACACACTATATTATACACACTATATTATACACACTATACTATACACACTATACTATACACACTATACTATACACACTATACTATACACACTATATTATACACACTATACTATACACACTATATTATACACACTATACTATACACACTATATTATACACACTATACTATACACACTATATTATACACACTATACTATACACACTATACTATACACACTATACTATACACACTATATTATACACACTATATTATACACACTATACTATACACACTATACTATACACACTATAGTATACACACTATAGTATACACACTATAGTATACACACTATATTATACACACTATACTATACACACTATACTATACACACTATATTATACACACTATATTATACACACTATATTATACACACTATACTATACACACTATATTATACACACTATATTATACACACTATACACACTATACTATACTATACACACTATATTATACACACTATATTATACACACTATACACAATATTATACACACTATACTATACTATACACACTATATTATACACACTATATTATACACACTATACACACTATATTATACACACTATATTATACTATACACACTATACTATACACACTATATTATACACACTATACTATACTACACTATATTATACACACTATATTATACACACTATACTATACTACACTATATTATACACACTATATTATACACACTATATATACACACTATATTATACACACTATATTATACACACTACACACTATATTATACACACTATATTATACTATACACACTATATTATACACACTATATTTTACACACTATACCCACTATATTATACACACTATACTATACACACTATATTATACACAGTATACACACTATATTATACACACTATACACACTATATTATACACACTATACTATACAAACTATATTATACACACTATACCATACACACTATACTATACACACTATACTATACACACTATATTATACACACTATACACACACTATACTATACTATACTATACACACTATGCTATACACACTATAATTATACACAGTATACTATACACACTATATTATACACACACTATATTATACACACTTACTATACTATACTATACACACTATGCTATATACACTATACACACTATGCTATACACACTATACACACTATATTATACACACTATAGACACTATGCTATACACACTAATACACACATACACACTATATATACACACATTAACACAAATATACACACTATATTATACACACTATACTACACACTATATACACTATATTATACACACTATATTATACACACTATATTATACACACTATATTATACACACTATATTATACACACTATACACACTATATTATACACACTATATATACACCCTATACTATACACACTATACTATACACACTATATTATACACACTATACTATACCACACTATATTATACACACTATATTATACACACTATATTATACACACTACACACTATATTATACACACTATATTATACTATACACACTATACTATACACACTATATTATACACACTATATTTTACACACTATACCCACTATATTATACACACTATACTATACACACTATATTATACACACTATACAATACACACTATATTATACACACTATACACACTATATTATACACACTATACACACTATACTATACACACTATACTATACACACTATACACACTATATTATACACACTATACACACACTATACTATACTATACTATACTATACACACTATGCTATACACACTATATTATACACAGTATACTATACACACTATATTATACACACACTATATTATACACACTATACTATACTATACTATACCACACTATGCTATATACACTATACACACTATGCTATACACACTATACACACTATATTATACACACTATAGACACTATGCTATACACACTATGCTATACACACTATACACACTATATTATACACACTATACTATACACACTATATTATACACCCTATGCTATACACACTATGCTATACACACTATACTATACACACTATACTATACACACTATACTATACACACTATATTATACACACTATATTATACACACTATATTATACACACTATAGACACTATGCTATACACACTATGCTATACACACTATACACACTATATTATACACACTATACTATACACACTATATTATACACCCTATACTATACACACTATGCTATACACACTATATTATACACACTATACTATACACACTATATTATACACACTATATTATACACACTATATTATACACACTATATTATACACACTATACTATACACACTATACTATACACACTATACTATACACACTATACTATACACACTATACTATACACACTATACTATACACACTATATTATACACACTATATTATACACACTATATTATACACACTATACTATACACACTATACTATACACACTATACTATACACACTATACTATACACACTATATTATACACACTATATTATACACACTATATTATACACACTATATTATACACACTATACTAATACACACTATATTATACACACTATATTATACACACTATATTATACACACTATATTATACACACTATATTATACACACTATATTATACACTATATTATACACACTATATTATACACACTATATTATACACACTATATTATACACACTATATTATACACACTATATTATACTATACACACTATACTATACACACTATATTATACACACTATATTATACACACTATACCCACTATATTATACACACTATACTATACACACTATATTATACACACTATACAATACACACTATATTATACACACTATACACACTATATTATACACACTATACACACTATACTATACACACTATACTATACACACTATACACACTATATTATACACACTATACACACACACTATACTATACTATACTATACTATACACACTATGCTATACACACTATATTATACACAGTATACTATACACACTATATTATACACACACTATATTATACACACTATACTATACTATAACTATACACACTATGCTATATACACTATACACACTATGCTATACACACTATACACACTATATTATACACACTATAGACACTATGCTATACACACTATGCTATACACACTATACACACTATATTATACACACTATACTATACACACTATATTATACACCCTATGCTATACACACTATGCTATACACACTATACTATACACACTATACTATACACACTATACTATACACACTATATTATACACACTATATTATACACACTATATTATACACACTATAGACACTATGCTATACACACTATGCTATACACACTATACACACTATATTATACACACTATACTATACACACTATATTATACACCCTATACTATACACACTATGCTATACACACTATATTATACACACTATACTATACACACTATATATATACACACTATATTATACACACTATATTATACACACTATATTATACACACTATACTATACACACTATACTATACACACTATACTATACACACTATACTATACACACTATACTATACACACTATACTATACACACTATATTATACACACTATATTATACACACTATATTATACACACTATACTATACACACTATACTATACACACTATACTATACACACTATACTATACACACTATATTATACACACTATATTATACACACTATATTATACACACTATATTATACACACTATACTATACACACTATATTATACACACTATATTATACACACTATATTATACACACTATATTATACACACTATATTATACACACTATAGTATACACACTATATTATACACTATATTATACACACTATATTATACACACTATATTATACACACTATATTATACACACTATATTATACACACTATATTATACTATACACACTATACTATACACACTATATTATACACACTATATTATACACACTATACTATACACACTATACTATACACACTATACTATACACACTATACTATACACACTATATTATACACACTATATTATACACACTATACTATACACACTATATTATACACACTATATTATACTATACACACTATACTATACACACTATATTATACACACTATATTATACACACTATATTATACACACTATACTATACACACTATACTATACACACTATACTATACACACTATATTATACACACTATATTATACACACTATACTATACACACTATATTATACACACATCTATACACACTATACTATACACACTATACTATACACACTATACTATACACACTATATTATACACACTATATTATACACACTATACTATACACACTATACTATACACACTATACTATACACACTATATTATACACACTATAGTATACACACTATAGTATACACACTATAGTATACACACTATATTATACACACTATATTATACACACTATACTATACACACTATACTATACACACTATATTATACACACTATATTATACACACTATACTATACACACTATATTATACACACTATATTATACACACTATATTATACACACTATACACACTATACTATACTATACACACTATATTATACACACTATTATTATACACACTATACACACTATATTATACACACTATATTATACACACTATACTATACTATACACACTATATTATACACACTTTATTATACACACTATATTATACACACTATATTATACACACTATATTATACACACTATATTATACTATACACACTATACTATACACACTATATTATACACACTATACTATACTACACTATATTATACACACTATATTATACACACTATATTATACACACTATATTATACACACTACACACTATATTATACACACTATATTATACTATACACACTATACTATACACACTATATTATACACACTATATTTTACACACTATACCCACTATATTATACACACTATACTATACACACTATATTATACACAGTATACACACTATATTATACACACTATACTATACACACTATATTATACACAGTATACACACTATATTATACACACTATACACACTATATTATACACACTATACTATACAAACTATATTATACACACTATACCATACACACTATACTATACACACTATACTATACACACTATATTATACACACTATACACACACTATACTATACTATACACACTATGCTATACACACTATATTATACACAGTATACTATACACACTATATTATACACACACTATATTATACACACTATACTATACTATACTATACACACTATGCTATATACACTATACACACTATGCTATACACACTATACACACTATATTATACACACTATAGACACTATGCTATACACACTATGCTATACACACTATACACACTATATTATACACACTATACTATACACACTATATTATACTACACTAAATTATACACACTATATTATACACACTATATTATACACACTATATTATACACACTATATTATACACTATACACACTATATTATACACACTATATTATACACACTATATTATACACACTATAGTATACACACTATATTATACACACTATACACACTATATTATACACACTATACACACTATATTATACTATACTACACTATACTATACACACTATACACACTATATTATACTACACTACTATACTACACTATACTATACACACTATATTATACACACTATACACACTATATTATACTACACTACTATACTACACTATACTATACACACTATACTATACACACTATACTATAACACACTATATTATACACACTATATTATACACACTATGCTATACACACTATGCTATACACACTGTATTATACACACTATATTATACTATACACACTATACTATACACACTATATTATACACAGCTATACTATACACACTATATTATACACACTATACTATACACCACTATATTATACACACTATATTATACACACTATATTATACACACTATACTATACACACTATATTATACACACTATATTATACACACTATACTATACCCACATATATTATATACACACTATATTATACACACTATATTATACACACTATACTATACACACTATACTATACACACTATATTATACACACTATATTATACACACTATGCTATACACACTATGCTATACACACTGTATTATACACACTATATTATACTATACACACTATACTATACACACTATATTATACACACTATATTATACACACTATATTATACACACTATATTATACACACTATATATACACACTATATTATACACACTATATTATACTATACACACTATATTATACACACTATATTATACAATCTATATTATACACACTATACCCACTATATTATACACACTATACTATACACACTATATTATACACACTATACTATACACACTATACACACTGTATTATACACACTATATTATACACACTATACACACTGTATTATACACACTATATTATACACACTATACACACTGTATTATACACACTATACTATACACACTATACTATACACACTATACTATACTATACACACTATATTATACACACTATACACACACTATACTATACTATACACACTATGCTATACACACTATATTATACACAGTATACTATACACACTATATTATACACAGTATACTATACACACTATATTATACACACTATACTATACTATACACACTATGCTATACACACTATACACACTATACTATACACACTATACACACTATATTATACACACTATGCTATACACACTATGCTATACACACTATATTATACACACTATATTATACACACTATACTATACACACTATATTATACTACACTATACACACTATATTATACACACTATA